>NW_022146775.1:157401-220239 GCF_002938485.1 Sitophilus oryzae
ACATATTTTCTGACAACGATTGTAGATTCTCGGGAATGAAGATATAGTTTCTATATAAGAAGAACCTAGTTCTACATTAGACTGCGAATGATATGTATTCGAACTTTTGAACAGCGAATTTTTGTCACTTATACATAAATTTTAAAGTCCCTGCGTTTATCGGTCTAATGAATTCACACGAAATTAGTTCAAAAATCGGTCCAACAATTAAATTGATCAATAGTTATTTTTATATGTATAGTTTTATAAAGTTTACAATTATTTTTCGATTTATTGTCTGTTATATCTGTTATAGAAATATTTTTTATAGTTTTCTAGGACACATTTTTATAACTTTTACAATTATTTTTTTATTTATTATAAATTTTCAATAAAATATTTTTTTTTATTTAAATCACATGATTAAAATTAAAAAAATCACTTGATTTAAATCACGATTTCAATCATGCCAACCCTGCTTCTTTCATTATAATTTTGCCGTTATTAAAATTTATTCTGTGTCCCATGAATGCTGACAAATCTTAGATTTGTGAAAACCTCCCTTTCTTAAATAATCTTTGTTTTTTTTTGTTTTTGTTTTTGTTTTATTAAAGAACATAAAGATTATTTAAGAAAGGGAGGTTTTCATAAATCTAAGATTAATCAGCATTCATGGGACACAGGGTACAGAATAAATTTTAATAACGGCAAAATTATAATGACAGAAGCGATAGCTTCTAAAAGAAAAATAAAAGGGGTTTTTAATACAATCTAATAAAAATAAATACATTGCTCATGCATCTGTAGATGTTAGTAATGTAAGGCAATCGCTTCTTTGATTTTAAAGAACATAACATAAATAAACATAACATAAGTAGGTAAAAATTAAAAACAAATTATAAAATAATTATACAGAATATTTGAGGCTTATTGATTTTACATCATTAAGTAATTATTAGTTAGGTAGTAATTGTTAATTTTGATGTTTAACTTGATATATACTCTAATTTTAACAGAACGTCGAACGTCAACGGTTTTTATAGACGTATCTCTTGAAAAAACTAAACTGTTTTTGAATAGTTGTATTTAGATATTTTAAATAGTTTTTAGATAGTTAAATAGTTTCTCCATAAGGGACAACTGCTGAACAATTAGTTTCCGTTGGATTAACACAGCAGTGTTTTCAAAAAAATAACTATTTTATTTTGTAGATTTTCTTACAGTACAAGTGGCGAACTACCCATTGTACTATTTTTAATGTGTTTATGTTAAAAACCCAGTTACCCCAAACTAAACCCAGTTAACCAAAATCAATGTTTTTTAAGAGAATAAATAGACAGTCTTGACTAAATAGACAGTGTTTTATTGGAAAATATATCAAGACTAATTATTATTTCTTAAAATTTGACTTGTTTACGTTTAATGTGATAATTCCATCGATAACTAGCCTATTTTCTAACCAGCCTTTCTGTTCCCAATTTTATTAAGGTAGAAACATTTCCAACAATTCAAAATTCTTCATGCTTTCTAATATAGTGCTCTAAACCCCCTGAAACTTATTTCGCAGGTAATGAGAGCGTTTGAGCACGTCTCGGGAACGCTCTCCACGACGCCACTGGCTGAAACAATCTTAAGATTTAATATACTGCGCTGGATATAGGTACTTAATAGACTCTCGAAAAATCGCCAAGTGGATAATGCGATGAGACAAGTATATAATAAAGCAAGATTGTCGGCTAACACTCACATGTTGGGTTATATATGTGTAGTAAGAAGGTTTGGAGTACATAACACTTCATTCGAACTCATTTTTAACGATAATTTGCATATTTTTTTCACTAAAAACAAAAAAGTTAGATATATTAGATTCTAGGAGATTTCTTTAAGGCGCGTACACACTGAATGGGCAAAATTTGCGGAAACGTTTACGAATTTGTATAAACATTTTGTGCAATTCGTATGTACGAGTATATTGCCTTCTATCTCACAGTAAGACGTAACTGAAAAATCGAAAAAATAAGTCCTTCTATGTACTCTGGGTGCCCTCACCAAGGGATAGAAGGTGGGAAAACGATCTAGCTAGAAAGGGAGTGAAAACTCCACTAACTGGACCAGAACCATTCTGCTTCCTAAGTGGAAACCAACTTAAAACGGAACTCAAGAAAGTGGAAGACTCGATCCGTAACCTCGAATGGGAATCCTCCAACATCAGTTTAGACACTCGAAGATTCAGATTTCGTTGATTTAAGTTAGAACAATCTTAAGATTGTCACGAGGTTTTCTCTCTCCTGAATGAACACCTCAGTAGATTGCAGCCAAAAAAACAACGACGAATGCAGAATTTGTGGGTAAAATCAGTATAAGTAGTAATAATATATATAGTAATACTCGACTTTTGACTAGTGTGTGAGATGATCAAACATGATTAAACATCAACAAAAAAGTCGTTTACCGCATATAGGGCTCTCTCCAGTAAGTATGTATTGTTTCAGAGCTTTGCGAAATGCGGGAAAGAATGAAAGCGTCTTGATATTCAAAGGCAGATGATTGTACATTTTTTGGCATTGTACCACTTGTACAGTATTGAGCCTTTAACTAGTTCTGAGCTCGGGGTTGGCAGATAAAGACCGTGCTCCGCATTCCTAAGTGGATAGTGAGATGGCCTTTCGGGATTAGCAGATATGTGCTTGCGGATTAAGCAAACACATTCAAAAATGAATAAAGGAGGAAGAGTTAGTATTTTTAAATTTTTAAAGAAATTCTGGCAGTGAGTTCTACTGTTCAATCCCGATAAATATCGAACTGCTCTCATTTGAAGTTTGAAAATACGATCAAATTTTGTTGCGCAGCAAGCACCCCAGAATGGAAGGGCATAACGAAGATGTAACTCAAAAAGGGCATAATAGGCTATGCTAGAGGTTGATAAGTTAAGGTCCTTAGAAACTGATCTTAGCGCAAAACAGGCAGTGCTTATATAGTTTCTTTGATAAAGCTTCGATATGCAAGTCCTATTTTAACGAGTTGTCTAGAACAAGTCCTAAGAATTTCACAGAGTCCACGACGGCGACGTCAACAGCGGTGTTGTCAAGTACAAAAGGTTGTATAGTACTTTTATATGACAAAACTTCCCAAGTAGCATTTTCACGACTTGCGACCACATGTTCACTAAACACAACGTTGGATTAGTTACAAAAAATAGTTAGCTCCCTACCTTGGGTATTAAAATAAATTTAAACGTTTTTATAACGTTGTGCCGACGTTGGACAGCAAAGTAGAAGCTTCTGCAACGTCGAATAAACGTTGTCTTGTAACCTTTTTTGCTTAAGTGATCTTTAGGTGATTCGGACAACGTAGTTACAACGTTGGACAATATAGAGTTTTCCGACGTCAGTTTCAGGACCTATTCCAACGTTATGCAAACGTCGTCTGTTTTACTAGTTCCAACGTTGTTTAGATTTCCTTATTCTTACGTTGGTACGACGTCGAGTCACTACCTTTTTGCAACTGTATTGAACCATAACCATAAATCTTAAATTTTCACTTCATTGTTCTGTTCAGTCAGACAGTTTAGTGCTGTTTTTGTTTTTATTAAAAAAAACTTAATTAAAATGGGACATAAGAAAGGTACATATAAAACTAAATTTAAATATACATCGACATATATTACCGATGTTTATCCACTCCCTCGTTTATTTAGATTATAGAGGGCGACACAAGCTAGACTCTAGGGACTAGTATACTACCTATTAAGGCCGAACTGCGACTTTATTAGTCCAGTATGCGACTACTTGAACTACTCCATCTTAATCTCCAAAACAACAAAGTGAAAGCCGCCATGTTGTTAAATAAGAAAATGTTTCGTTCCTAAAATAGCAATTCCTGCTTTTTGAATACGTTAACTTGAAATATTTGACCCTTTTTAGGGTCAACACGCTTTTTTAACACGCGGAAACAATTTTTTCGACTGCGAATAAATTATTCTCATTTTACTAAAAAAAAAAAATTCAAGAAAATTTTTAAAACTTCTTTAATTTTAAAGCCCATTAGTATTTTTCAAAGTAGAAACAATACATTTACCAATAAAGTCGTTTACGTTTAACATTTTTGCCTCGGGTAACGAGTTACAGAGTCGGTTAAAGTGTTTCAATAATTATGATCTTCAAACATCCTCCACACTTAAATACTTTTGTTTTGTTTTCCTTCACTGCCATCTGACATATGTCTCTAACTAAATCATAAAAATAATATTTTTACTATAATTATCCCAATTTAGGATAAAACGCGACTTAGACGTCATATTAGTTTTGTATTTCTGTGAATTAGGATTTTAAACAACGTTGCAGTTTGTACTAAATTAGGCTTCTAGCCAACGTCGGTATCCAACGTCGTTTCGACCCAAAAATTATTCTCCAAACTAGTGCAGACTAGGGTTGGCACGAGGTTGTGCCGACGTTGCGCCCCGACGTTTGGTCGCTTGACACAACGTTGTCCCGACGTCCAAATGCTGCTTGGGTTTAGTTTTTGATAGGTTGAGGCATAGGAGATTAGAATCGAACCAAGATTTAATGGTGAATGGTTTTAATCTAATAACTAATTAGTCAACATGTTTAATTTATGTCAATGATGACAAGTATTGGTAATTTAGATTCCAAATATGTCGAGAACCATTACTCGTAGCGATTTTTACCAAGAGACCTTTTTTACGTAAAATACATCGTAAATGTATATTTTTTCACTCATTAGTTTTATACAGGTACGGACAAAAAGTTATTACTCTTCAGAACAGTTAAAACACATGTAAGTGGCGCCCCCTACAAATAGGCGTCATTTTGACATTAAAATCAAATTTCTCATGTCAAAAAACTCCCAGACACCAATTTTCATCCAAATATTGACGTTACTTCAGAAATTATTTGGAAAAAATCGAAATAAAAATGAAACTTCTACAACCTGTATCTCCGAAACTAAGCATTTTAGGACATACATTTATAGGTCTGTTCTCAGAAGAATCCCTGACTAGTCAGCGCGTTTCTTATTGGTTGAAATGTGTAGAAACCAGACTAACAATCAGGTTTCTACGCATTTTAACCAATAAGAAACGTGCTGACTAGTCAGGGATTCTTCTCAGAATAGACCTTATATGAACTTTTTTACTTATTTTTATCAGTAAAATATGCTGCCGAAGTTTTCGGAATACAGTTCGGATTACCCTGTATAGAGCCGTAACATCTAAGTGAAACTACTATTTGTGCTACTATCGTCCGCAAAGAGGCAGATTTTACCGTTAATGTCTAGATTTACAATGTCGTTGATAAACACCAGAAACAAACTAATACTACTGTCATTACTCTCCGACGAGTATCTGACACGCATCAGAAGATGGTTACGCAAGGCGTTTTCTTTCATGAGCTTTTCTGTGATCACTGTAAATTATACAACAGACCATTTTTGAAAAATTAGTTGAGAAAAATAGTTATTTTTTAATTAGAACTGGTTCGTTTTATTTTAATAACGGGCTTTTTAATAATTAATATGAAAACTGTATATAGGGTTTCCCCAATTTTTAACTGGAAAATTTATAAAATGCAATATTATGTTACCAATTAGTTGCAATGCTGTTTTTGTTTTTGCGGCGAAACTTAATATAAAAGTTCTCTTCTGCGCGATTCAGTTAAAATTATTAGTTTAAATTTAACAATGCGGAATGAGGTTTTTTTTTAATAAAATATGTTATTTAATTTGGTTAGGTATATATTTATTAAATAGAACGTATTCATATATTTGATTTGTTCAAAGCAATAATTACATACAAAAAACAGTGTTTATTTTTAGTTTAAATTAATCGTGCTTTCATGGCTATTTTATTAACTCTGTTATATAAATATATTTTTTATTATTAAAATAAAAAATATATTTAGTATGAAGTTTCAGAAAAGTATGGAATAGTTGCTAGAAAATAGCTAAAAGAAAAAAACAATGTGGGTGCTTTAAAACAAATGCGAAACACTTTAAAGAATAGGGTAAGGTAAGGTATTTAACAAATTGGTAAGACGAAGAGGAAAGGAAGTCGCGGGCCCGTGTTCAATAACTCCCTTGCCCCCACAATAATTTTTTTTTAATATTTTAATAACAAAAGAAACATTTTGTATTATTATGCTGGAAGTCCAAGTACACACTCGCCGAGGCGACCCGAGACGTGACAAAAAAAGGACGGTCCTAACCAATAACAATGTACAAATCGTTAATTTTTGTGGCGTCTCGGTCGCCTCGCCGAGTGTATACTTGCACCATTATAATATATACCTACTCACCGGCAAAAGAAACCGGCCACTAAAAACTATTCCCAATTTCAAAGTTGGATTTCTCGCGAACCACTCATTAGATTTTGATGATTTTTTTTAAATTGTAAATTAATTCCTTCTTAACGGATGCTACGTCTGAAATTTCTATTCCGAATTTATTTTGAGCATAGACAGGGCACAACAATAAGACGAAGTTTTTTGCCCAAACTTTGTAACACCCTAATGCCCAAACCTCTCTCCTGCAGTTTGTTGTCCATCTATAATGGAGAGCGCTGCCATGAATATGTTGAATAGGAGAGGCGCTATACAGGATGTCATAGAAATTATAGATATACACAATTATAGATGCAGATATTTTAACTGGTAGTACATTTCGGCTCCAGAAACACGTCTATGAGTTTTATTGTCGATTTTTTCAGTGATATGTCTAAGGAAAATCTTTATTTTTTAATATAAGAAAGCAACATTGCCTCCATTAAAATGTTATGCAAAAGTCGAAAAAACACTATTTAAAATAAAGAGTGGAGATTTATAGAGGTGAGGGCAAATAATATAGGGGAGGGGTAAGTGCATAAATGTCGTAATTTCTATTTAAGTTGTATCTATGAAAAATGATATTTAAATAGAAGACGTAAATAAAGCAAAATCGCAAGTGGTCTTGCATGTGATCTTAGTCTCGAAGATCTAACGCTGGTCTCGCTCATCAATAGTTAAAAAAATACACAACTATAATAGATACCTTTTAAGGTGGCATTAAGGAAAAAGTGTAAATATTTTCTAAATCAAGAAATTACCATTCAATCCACTCATAATCTAAACGATTTATAACTACATTAATATTAAACAAACTTATGTAAATACCATCCGTCCAATTTGACGTTGTCATTAGAAGATGCGTGGGCCACGACCGAAATTATTGACTTAGGCCGACGGATTATCGCTCCGGTCGCTAATTTAAAGTCAATTATACAGGGTGAAGTGTTTATTCTGGACGGTAGAATAAACAGGCGAAGGAACTGCAACATCGTAATTATACGGACCCGTTGAACGGCGCGCATTGTGTGGAAATAGCCTTAGTCACGGTGGTGGGTTTTTGTGATGGAGATAAACGGTGTAATACACTGAAAAAAGCAATTGTTTAATCTAATAAAAGATAGCATATAGTCGAAATAAAGGTGTAGTTTAAATATCTTGAATTTATTGTTATACAGGGTGTTACAAATTCGAGGTACGATTGGTATCTCGGAAACCGTAATAGATACGAAGATAGTTAAATTGGGACAAAGTTGCGCTTTGGGATGTTCACCAAAATGCCATTAAAAAAGTTTAATTTTTTTTTGGAAAATAAGGAATTTTTTTGAAAATCAATTTTATTTTTTGTTCTGACATTTGAACACAATTTATTTAAACTAATTTTAAGTCCGGCTCTGTTTTTTTTTTTAAATATTTAATCTATTCATCGTTACACTATTGATTAGGTTTCAAACTTAGCAATGACGTGGAGTAAAACATTGAATACGGATGATAAATCAAATGCATAATAAAAAATAATATACTTAAAATAAATAATATAAAGATGGAAGATGAACTGGAAATGGTATAGGGGGGCATTACTTGACATAAAAAAGTGAAATCAATACATTTCAACATTTACAATAAAGGGTACAAAAGATCTGTTCAAAGAGCTATAAATAAAATTGAACGAAAAATAAATTTGTGCAATAAAGAAGGTAGTAAAACATTTTCGAGCATGTAGAGCATTAGGAACTAGTTTGTAGAAGTTGATTTATTTATAATAACTACGAATAATATGAAGCATATTGTTAGATCATATGCTGAGATTTCAAATTCAGAATAAAAAAAATAAAAATAATATCCTGAAATTGCTGGCCGGGATATTATTTATTTAAATCTTTCAATTGGTTGGATTTCCCTAATTCAATATTAATTAGCGCCGATCAATATTGTTGCGGTGAATAAAATCAGATTAAATAATTTAGTCTATAATAGTGTGGCGGACTTAAAATTATTCTAAATAATAATTAAATAGTTTCCTTGTTGTTAAGGTACCCAAAACAAAAAAAAAAGTATAAAGTATGGCATATAATTGTACTCTGGAGACCGAGTTCTTTCAAAACATGAAATAATAAATGGAGGTCTGTATTTACAAAAATTAAGTTAAGTTGGCCTCTGCGTCTTACTACCTAATTATCAGCTAATTTAAAAATCTGAAAATACCAACAGATAGCTTTAATAAACTGGCTATGAGAATGTGCAATTAGTTTTTTGATTTTCTAAAAAGTAACGACAGGAAAAATGAAATTGATTTTCAAAAAAATTCGTTTTTTCATTTACTAAAATTCGTTTTTTCATTCATACTAAATAGAATACTTAAATGCTCCTAATTTTATCTAGTCTGTTTTTTTTATGGGGATATGTTAAAGACAGTGTTTACAAAACTTGACCAACTATTGTCGACAACATGAGAGAAATTATTGTAGCTGCTTTTCTGAGGTAGAACTCCACATATGCCTTTTAAAATGAAAAAATCCTTTTGAAAAGACAATCATTTCATGCAGTTAACAGGAAAGGAAGCATTTTGAGCATTTGATTTCATCTAGCTAATTTTTGTCACATAATTATAGGTTTATATATAGTTTTAATTCTGTAATAATTAAAATATGTTTTAAACGTGTATCTTTTTATTACCGTTGAGTATATTACACTACAATCTTTCATTTTTGTTAAATTAACAAGAGGTATATCACACAGACATCTAGATTCTTTCAACATTTAGATGATGTTTTATCATAATTTCATTTGATACGTAGAATCGAATTCAGAATTTTCCTTTACCTTTTCTTCGAATAGAACTGTTGTAATTAGTCTCCTTGGCAGTGTCATGATTTTTTTCTTATTGGGCATGCCGAAGAAATTCTGTATAATTTTTTTCAGTAACTCAAAATAATAGAAAAAAAATCTATTTGTTGAGAACTTGTCAGAGCACTATTGCTAATTGCTATAACTAATAGTATAATCTAGAGTAATATTTTTCTATTAAGAAGTAAATCAAGTTGTTCGACGCACAAAAACCCCGAGCAAACGACCACCACCCCCGACAAAAATATATTCACCCGAACCGTATAATCTTACACGCCTCGAAAACAACAAAACGAAATCGTGGCGGTAATCCTCCAGGGGTGTGAATTGGAGAGTAAACTCTCCTCTCCCGCATCACCCCAACCCTTACATGCAACAACCACTACATACATGTAGGGATGGAACGCTAAAAGTAAATACGAGTATTTCCTCGATACATCTCTTGCATCTATCGATACTTTCAATCATAGGGCAACAGCCCAGCTACATCGAAATACCGGTTCCCGATAGATTACCTAAGTTAAGCGACGTTAGACAATACGAGTGGATGGACGGGTTGCCGTCTGGAAACTCCGTCGTGTTGTTGTTTATAGATCATCAGTAGATGATTAATGATCTGATGATGCTAACATGGTTAGCGAAACGCGCATCCAGTGTTGCAAAGAAAGCGTTTTGGTGTATTGTGATAAATTAAAGCTTTAATTTGCTGTTGTAATACCAAAATTTTAAGCTCCAACTATAGTCAATGACTTAAAATAAACTAATAGGTAATTGAACTTTATGTTGTAATTCGCTGAATATTTAAATCATTTTTATTTTAGAAATGACTTAATATTTAAGATGTAAGACGTGACACCCTTATTGACCTTTCTTTAAAGAGAAAATTGCAAGTATCCAATCCCTCATTACCAAAATTGTATGCGTTACCCAAAATTCATAAGCCGGATAAATCTATGCGCCCAATTGTTTCGGCTGTAGGTTCTCCGACTTATAATTTGGCAAAATGGTTATCAAAGGAGTTCGAAAATTTAGCTGTTCATGAACCCTCTTTCTCAGTTAAAAATAATATGGAATTCATTAACAAAATTAAAGAGATAACATTGCATGAGGGTGAAATTTTGGTCTCCTTTGATGTATCTTCGTTGTTCCCAAGTGTTCCAATTCCACATACTTTAGGCTACTTGAAGGAATTACTGAACGCAAATGGTCTCGACAACAAAACTATGATTGAATATATTGAGCTTACATCGTTATGTATGAAACAGAATTGTTTTCAATTTAATAACAACTTTTTGAACAGCTTGAGAAGGTACAGCAATGGGTAATCCATTGTCTCCATTTTGGCTAATTTATTCATGAGCAGGTTTGAAGTGGAAGCTAAGAATCAGTTTGAGTATTTTCCAAGAGTATGGTTTAGATATGTGGATGATATTTTTGCTGTTTTTGACACACATTCAGACACCATAGATAATTTTATTTCTAAGTTAAATAATCGTTTTCCTTCCATTAAATTTACGCATGAAATTGAGAACAACGACAGATTACCATTTCAAGATGTATTTGTTATTAGAAATACTAATAATTGCCTGGAATTTGATATCTATAGGAAAAATACCACTACACGCAGCAGGGGCGGATACAGGAATTTATTTTAGGGGGGGGGCCAAAATAAAAAATAATGTAGAATATGCTTTTTAGGGCGCCATTTTTAACCCAAAAGCCTAAGATTTAACCCAGTTTATAGATTTTAGGGAGGGCCCGGGCCTCATAGGCCCCCCTTCTGTATCCGCCACTGACACGCAGATATATTCCTAATGAATCATATCATAGTGTTGAACATAAAATGGCTAGTTTAAATTTCTTAGTTCTTAGATTACTTAGTTTTCCACTTTCCAGCGAATGATATGAAATAGAAAGAGATTACATCAGGAGATTACACAATGTAGCTGAGTGTAATGGATATTCTCCTTCACTAGTTGATAAATTAATTAGAAAACGTAGGTATAGGTTAATGATTTCTGAAAATTCGACTTTTCAAGTGGAGAAAGATACGTCAAAATATTTTTCAATACCATTTGATAGAGAGTTATCCCGTGGTCTAAAAGGAATTTTTAAGAATGTCAATTATAAACTTGTGTATAGTGCTAATAATAAATTACAACAATTATTAGGTAATCCAAAGGATAAAACACCTCCACTGGAAAGATCGGGTATTTATGAAATTTCTTGTAAAGATTGTAATCAGAAATATGTTCGGCAAACTAGAAGATCAATATTAACTAGATTTAAAGAACATTTAGCTCAGGTAAGATACGGTACACCGGATAAATCTTGCGTTGCCGAACATATTGTTGATAAACAACATTGTATAGATCTTAATAATTTAAAATTAATTAAACAAGTCTCAAATTACAGGCAATTAGATGCATATGAAAGCATCAGAATTAATAAATGTAAAGATAGTATGAACCGAGTCAACGGTCCAATTCCTTCAAGTTCTTTGTTCCTACTACTCTAGTGGCGGAAATTTAACTGTTACGCTTAGTTGGCTCTGACTCGGTTTGGCTAGATTTTGCCACGCCCACTCGGTGCCCACTGAGCGAGTATATAAAAGCTCAACTTGTAGATTGTATTTTAGTTTATAATCATCTGCTGATGATGCTAACATGGTTAGCGAAACGCGCGTCCAGTGTAAAAGTAAAAGTGTTTTGGTGTATTGTGGTGATTTAGTGTTTTTATTTTGATTTGTTTTTGTGTTTACTTTTGTAAACTCGTTCAATGGTTCAACGAGTTCTATATAGTCTATCGATACTTTTCTTCGATACAACTATAAAGCAAAAGTATCGATACCTACGTAACATCGTTCCATCCCTAACACCATCTAAAGGGGTCGGTTTGGGGTTTTAAACCCCCCCTTTTCGGAGGGTGCCTCACTTCCCCGCCCACCACACTATACCCTTCTGGGCCCCCTACTAGCCGGTCGAACTAGTCATTAGGGCATTACTTGGAAATTAATTTACAACAGTTACGGCAGTTTGTCGGGTAATGAATAGAATACGCTAGTCTAGTGCGGGCGGAGAGCGGAAGGGAGATGGTTGTTCCCGGGGATCCGATCCCGCAGGGAAATGCGCTCGTAAATGTTTAAAATGTGTTTGAATTTAGTAATTGCCCGACTACTTATTGACTGAAACGGGTTTTGGGGGGAGCGAGACGATTTGACAACGTCGTTTGAGTTGCTGGGTATTTTCTGAGGTTGTTGATGGTTGATTCTCACTATACCTTCCATTTTCATTCCATATTAGGGTGATTCAAAAAAATGAAAACAGGCTCAAAAGTTTCAATTTGACGTAAAAAGATACCATTTAAAATTTGAGCCCTTAATATTAATATTAAGAGTGCCCACATTACGTTTTTTTATTTTCCATAAGAATACCATGAAAAAATTTTGTTCGGCACCTTATGAATCTTATTGCTAGCCTGTTGTGTGCCATAAAAAATATGATTTTACTTATTTTTGTAGAGAATTGAACGTTCTACAAAAAAGGTCTCTCATGATTTTTCGAGAAACCTAATAGTTTAAGAGTTATTTGAGGCCAAAGTTCAATTCATCGCAAATTTTAAGGTTTTTGATGCATTACAGCAAATTTGATGGTTTTATTGGAACAAATCACCCAAAAAATTCATGTTTATCTTAAATTTAGTTTCTAAATAAGTTACACATGGTGAGACAAATTTAATATTAACATTAGTCACTTTTAAAAGCAAGTTATTTCTTTATTTTAAATGGAACACCCAGTACATTTTTCCGGTGTTCAATGGGGAATTTATATATCTTCAAAATATCATTAAGGTTGCCTACCCCTCAGATAAAGATTTTCCTAGATATTTTAATTTTTATGATTTTGCGTCAGTATATCTTTATTTTTTGAAAAAATCTAGGTGGCTGTGATATACCTTTTGTTAATTTAACTAAAATTAAAGATTGTAGAGTAAAATACTCAACGGTAATAAAAAGATATACGTTTAAAACATGTTTTAATTATTACACAATTAAAACTAGATATAAACCTATAATTATGTGACAAAAATTAGCTAGATGAAATCAGATGCTCAAAATGCTTCCTTTCCTGTTAACTGCATAAAATGATTTTATGTGGAGTTCTACCTCGAAAAGCAGCTACAATAATTTCTCTCATGTTGTCGACAATAGTTGGTCGAGTTTTTTAAACACTGTCTTTAACATATCCCCATAAAAAAACAGACTAGATAAAATTAGTAGCATTTAAATATTCTATTAATTCTTTCTGATGTAGGATAAGTTTGAATTTTCGGCAAATTTCTGAGAAATTTTTTTGTTTTAACTGACACAAAATGATAACTAGTTGTTAAAGTTGGACTAAATAGACAGCTATTTTGAAGTAACGTCAGACATATCACCAGATCACAGCCACCTAGATTTTATCAAATAATAAAGATCTACTCAGATCAAATCATGTAAATGAAATATCTAGGAAAATCTTTGTTTGAGGGGTTGACAACCTTAATAGTATTTTGAAGAGAGATGAATTCTCCATTGAATATCGGAATAACATACTGGGTGTTCCATTTAAAATAAAAGAGTAACATTGTTTTAAAGGGGACCAATGTTCAATATTAATTTTGTCTCACCCTGTATAACTTTTTGGATCAAGTTTTAATTTGATTTAAAGCACAATAGTTAATTTAATACATATTAGGCTATACTGGATAAATTCCAATTTAGGTAACTTTTATTGTAATTTAAAAATTGTTCTTTATTTCTAGAATATGTTATGTAAAAAACCTTACATTTTAGTCATATACTTCTCTTATAAAACTCACCTTTATTTTTCTGCCAGAATCCGAAAATCAATTAATATATAAGGTGTTCCATAACAAAAAACATAACTTTGATATGTAACTTTTTTAAGGACACCCTGTAGAACCCTTTATATTTTTAAAAAGTGCTCTGAATTAACCTACATATTATATGCTCACAAAATTGCATTTCAATACAAACTGTCGTTCTCCATGGAGCCTTCGCACAGTGGGGCATTTGACACAGATAGTTGATCGAAATTTTTTTATGTAGACCTTATATAAATTATTGCTATTTTCAATTATAGAGGAAATAGTATGAACAAAAAAAAGGATAATTCGTCGATTCTAAAAAAAGAAAGAAAAATCACTGTTCCAGTGTTTCCACGGTCAATGCCACTAATGCCAGTAGTAATATCGCAACTAATACGACTAGTGCTACGACTGATCCGCGAGCAATGCCCATACAACTAAAGTCGCTACTAATACCAAATTGTGCTATACTGCTAATGGCACTAATGCGATCGCTTTGTACACAACAATGCCATCGCGGTTTACACCTCGCATTAGTATATCACTGATTGGCAAATTAGAGGAAACCAAGAATGTTTTTCTCATTTTATCAGCAAAGTCGCAAAAAAGTCGCAGTATTTTATTTTACTGTATGAAAGCCCAATGTTACTAATTAAAAACGTATATAAAACAATATGCTTGAATTCTTCGAAATACGCAACTAAATGTCTTAGTAATAATAAAAATGTCACAAATTTAATCAAATTTTCTGAACGCCTAATTTTTAGTTGCAAAAAAATCGTTAGTATAGAGAATATCAAAATAAATAATACGTTTTTGTAGAATACATACCTGCAGCTTGCTGAGCCATTTTTCAATCAAAACAATAATATATAAACGCAAAAAAGAGCACAAAGAACAACAACAACTTATAATTTTAAACATAAAATTTAGCCATTTACCTCTTATCTGTGAAGCAGAGAATAGGTACATAAAGAAATGCTAACTTCATGTTAAAAAAATGGAAACAGACGCCACCTGGTGTCGCCTGGCAGTACTTAGCAGCGAAATTGAGGGGAATTGGAGGGGCGAGGCTTAAAAAAGAGGAAATTTTTAAAAAAATATTTTTATAAGTATTACTGACTTATTGTTTACAGTTAATAAACATATTTTTATTACTTAATATAATTTAATGTATTAAAAAAATATGTCTATTAACTTTACACAGCAAATCAATGATATTATTAAAGACTTATTATTTTCAGAGAAAATTCATAGTAAATAAATTACACATTAGTAAACAATATCATTTATTTTTTAGAGCTGCGATTTATATTACAATAATATTGAAATATATATATATATATTTTTTTAACAATAAAAAAGAATATCCGGGAACCTGAAAAAGAAAGATGATCAATTAATGACTTAAATTAGTTCAAAATACATTTTGCAAATAACTAGTGAATTGGAAAGATAAACATACTATTAAAAAGACATTTTAGTAGTATGTTATCATCTATTTACTGATAATACATTACATAAGTATATAATAGGTAAATAACATGCATAAAGCACTATGATACAACTACCTGTATCATGATAACACACTAATATGACAAAAAAATATATGCTAATTTAAATTCCTTTAATGATCTAATGAACACTATCTAGCCTCAATGCATGCCATTCCAAAGGCAAAAAAAAAACTGTTATACCAAATAAATATAAGCTGAATAAAACATAAACCAAGCCAACGTGCATAAACAACCAAAAAATGCATCAAAAATACTTTTATCAGATCATACCCTTGGATATATTATGTATTTTATATATCGCACATCCCGTTCAAAAGTTTACTAACTCAAAATAGAGAATATAGAGAATATTGTCAGGAGAAGTAAAAAAGAAAATTTAAGTTACAAGCAATATGCTCCTTTTTGCATATTAACGGCCAAAATAATATAATGTTGATTTAATAAAATTTTACTGGCATCCTTCTGAGGTATAAATCAGATTAAAAGGACATTGTTTTTTAATAATTGTTTGTTTTGTAAACATTTTTTGAAGACAATACAGTTTTGAACGGGCTGTGCGATATAAACAAGGATCTTACTATTATTTGAGGTTAGAAAGTATTTAAAAATATTATAAAAACATAATCAAAATCATTTTTCATCATAAATTATAGAGGTACTTACGTGTTTTGATATTATTATAAGGAAATAATACGTCTAGTTAAACAGGTACGCTGCCAGGCAAGTTCTATCGGCGGGTCTTTGCAAAAGTTGAAATCTAAAAAATACAAAAATACGTTTACATCTTAGTTGTATTTACGAATAAAGTATTTATTGTGTAATTTCTGACTTACCAGTTAACTGAATAATCGCATTAAATACATCCAAATGGTAATTTAATATTGTAAAAAGCAAAATTGTTTTAAATCACTTGCCAGGACAGCCCGGTCAGCTTCTTTGTTGACAAAATGGCCGCGGTATCATGATTTAAGCAATGTGAGTGACAAAGAAAGCGAATGCCTGGCAGATGTTGCTTTCTTTGTCGTTGGTCCTGGCACGTTTAAATTTGACTGTTGCCCGTTTTCCCATACAAGTGACACCCCCGTGGTGAGAAGTAACAACTTGGACGTTTCGTTGAAACAAATGAATGCAACTAAACACACCCATAGCAACGCCATTCATGGGGCAGACATGATTTAACTTATCATTTATCTTTTTTTGGGAAATCTTAAACACATTTGCTTTTTCGAATTTCGATCACCTTTTTCATGCTAATACCCCACCGTGCTCCGCCGCGTATGAGAAGCGTCACCCTGTATATACGGTGTATGCCAAAAAGATAGCATACAAAAAAAATCGAAGTTTATAAGATCAAATAATTCTGGAAAATATAAATTCGTCTCATTTCTCCAGATTTCCACCGTACTAAGAGGAAAAGGGAGGCTAAAAATCGTCGGACATGTATAGAGAGGGCAAAATATCCTTTTCTTGACGCACTTACGCTGATTGCGAACGGGAAATCAAATTACACGGACGAGCGTATAGCCCGCGGAGGTCTATTCTTCCGGTCAATCTGGACCAATTTGTCCGAGATGTCCGAAAGATTAGCGGTCGTCGGGACGAAGGAGGCAACGTCTTATCGGATCAGAGGAGATTATTTTTGGGGGCTTCGTTTCGGTATTCGAATGATTGTGGTCATCAGATTTTTGATTGGCTAATATACTAAGTGATATAGAAATGTGGACAGGCTGTAATAATAATATTATTTTAATAGTTTATTATTATTAGAGCGTAATAGGTACAGGTACACAGAAAAGGACCTCTCAGTCGAAATGAATATGACTTTGACCCAAAAGATTGGCGCTTTTCAATAGGGCCAAGAACGACGTTTCTTTGCCCAAAACATTAACTATCTTTTCATAAGCTTTAAAAAATTACTTTAGAGAATAGAAGAATCTATCTGTCCAAAGTATTTCACTCTTGACCCAAAATGAATATGCAAAGAAGTTCTTGCTACAAGAACAATAGTCTCTCTTTGATTCATGCAAAAAAATTCTTCATTGAAAAGGGACATTTCTCTTGATTAAAGAGACACTTTTCTTAAACCAATAGCGAATACTACTGACTCAACTGAAATTTATTTTGATCTAAGAGAAGTCTATACATCATATACAGGCATATTACGAGGTATATTATTTTCTGATAAACTTAGGTTTTCCTGGTCTGTAGTAAGTAAAGTGATATTATTTTCCTCGATAGTAGTTATTTCTGCTTCTTCACTCCTTGGTATTTTTTGGGGTGGTTCATCACTCTACAAATTACAAAAAAATGTTACATCACGATTAATCAAGTAAAGCAAATAAATTATTAAAATTATAAGCTTTGGTCACATTTTGATTTTTTTAATACGATGACTTGAAATTCTAAAATTTTTATAATTATTTGCATAAAAAAATCGATACCTGTATTCTTATTCTATCTATAGTCACGCATGCATTATCTAAACAGGTGCATAAGGTAAATGTCTCTTACCTTCAAATATAGCAAATAAATGCTCTAATTTCCATTTTTTCAGAAACTCCTTTAAAGAATCCATATATCCCAAAATTTGTCCATAAAAAATGACAAATGCGTGTTAACAACGATCACTAATTTGTTATACGATATGCGTTTAAAAAGCAAATTATGCAAAATTCCAAGCAACAAAACCCGTGTGTACTATGATATGATGATCGGACTGCCGACTGATTGAATATACCGTCCTTCGTCATCGTCTTTGCGCGTCGTTATTATTTTTCATCAAAAAAGTATTTGGCTATTGGAAAAATGGCCATGTTTCTTGAATGAAGTACTTCCTAGCGTATTTTTCTTATTATCTTAAAACAAAGTAACTTGCACTTGGTTGAATGAAAATAGATTCAAGAGAAATTTTCGAATTTTTCAAGAGAACCAGTTTTCTTGAGTTAAGAGAGTTTTTCTTCAGGCAAAATATTTTCTTTTACGCTAAAATAAATTCTCTTGCTACAATTTTTTTTTCAAGAACGATGACGCCTTTAGTTCAAGTCTATCTTTTTTATCAGTGTACAGGCGTCGAGGTACAGGCTCTCGTCTACCAATCTCAAGGTGTGGGTTCGAATCCTACACCCGGCATTTCATCATTTTTATTAAAATAAAAATAGCTTGGGTACCCAGGTCGACTCAGCCTTAAATGAGTACTTTGGATTCACAATCCTGAGGTAATAATAGGCTAGGTTGAAGCGTAGTGCTAGCCACCTTACCTTCCTTGTATACTGAACGGCTCTAGCATGGCAAGCTGTACCTTGCTACTCCCAAGGCGTTAAACGCTATACATATACGGGAGCTATTATTATTATTATTATAGATTGTAGATTGTGTGGTACGGGAGAAGTTAATCACCGCGATTTTATTGGTCTACTCGTATTGTGTCCCCTTTCTTGAGTTTCTTGGTATCTTGATCTTGAGTTATACATATATAAAAAAAACAACGCTTTATTGTACAAAAAGCCAAAACAGCTTCATTGCCAAAGGTGGTCCGAACTGTATTCCGGAAACTTGACAGCATATTGTGCAGATAAAAATAAGTAAAAAAGTTTGAATAAATTTATGTCCTAAAAAGCTTAGTTTTGGTGACACAGGGTATAGAAATTTCATTTTTATTTCGATTTTATCCAAATATTTTTTGAAGTAACGTCAATATTTGGATGAAAATTTGTGTCTGGGAATTTTTTGACATGAATTTGATTTTGATGTCAATATGACTCCTACTAGTAGAGGGCGCCACCTACATATTTTTTAACTGGTTTGAAGAGTAATAACTTTTCGTCCGTACCTGTATAAAACTAATGAGTAAAAAAATTAACATTTACGATTTTTTTACATAAAAAATGTCTCTTGGTAAAAATTGCTACCAGTATTGGTTTTCGAGATATTTGTAATCGAAATTATCAATACCTGTCATCATTGACATAAATTAAAGATGTTGACTAAGTAGTTATTAGACTGACATCATAAATTTTAAAAAAGTTTTTGTGCAAAAAGTTCAACAGAAACTGTTTTATCATTATTTTTTTTGCAAAAAAAATTATGATTAATTTAAAAAAATTTAAATTTCTCAAATTTATTATTTCAATGAAATAACTATCTACTCAACGCACAATGTATTTATTTTTGTCAATAATGACATGTATTGACTAATTCCATTCTCTAAATATCTTGAGAACAGTTGCTCGTAGCGACTTTACAAAGAAAAAAAAATTGTGTAGTTTAAATTCGAGAAAAAATATTTTTGGAAATAAATTTGTGCGTCTGGAAACATTGTATCAGACGTTTTAATCTTTCTATAATTAGTGCTAATTTCTAACAATTTTATGTCAATTTTGACTTAATGGCTTCTAAAGACTGACCTTGCCAAAAATTATCATCAATTGTCATTTTCCAGACATCTTTGACGCCGTTTTTTCGATCATACGGTATAATAATTATAATAGTATTTATTTGTATATATTGTATATTATTGTATTGTATACCGGGTGCATCTCAAAAGTGGCTCACCCCCTATAACTTTTTTATTTTTTCAGATAAAACAACGATTTTTGGTATGTTAGTATATGACATAAATTGGGATTGATTGACGTATTCAATTGTTTTCGGTCACTTCCGGTTGCACCGGAAATGACTACAACTTTTGATTTTTAAAATGGCACCTCGGTATTTTTTTTTATTCGATAAGAAAATGACACTCTGAATCGAATGACATATCATAAGTCAACTTTTAACATTTTGGCATATGGTTTATTTGAAATTGTAACATGCGGTTCATAACGACAATTTGACTTAAAATACGAAATGTGTGGTATCAAATTATTCGTAAAAAATGTTTTTTCCAAACATGCTAATGAGCCACCCTCGTTCCATTTGAAAAAATTGAGATATGATTAAAAATACGATTTGGGCATCTTTTAACCGGCCAGGACAAGACACTAAAAACATTAGCCGATCAAATCTATTTTTCCAAGGCTCCTTGATTAAAAATTAGTGATTTTAACACAGCCATGGCACTCTAGATTGAAATTTAAAATGGAATTTGTTTTTGAGTGACTATGTCAAAAATTGACATGATATGTAATTTGATTCAGATTGTCATTTTCTATCGAATAAAGTAAAAAAATACCGAGGGTGCCATTTAAAAATCAAAAGTTGTAGTCATTTCCGGTGCAACCTAACCGGCCGGATAGGGTGCCATTTAAAAATCAAAAGTTGTAGTCATTTCCGGTGAAACCGGAAGTGACCGAAAATAATTGAATACGTCAATCAATCCCAATTTATGTCATATACTAACATACCAAATCTCGTTGTTTTATCTGAAAAAATAAAAAAGTTATAGGGGGTGAGCCACTTTTGAGACGCACCCGGTATATTGCGTGTTTATATTATAGTATTATTTGTATATAGTGTATATTTTTGTATATAATTATAATAGTTAATTAAAATAATCATCTCATATAAATTAAACATAAGCAATTACAGAAATTAACTGAAAATTTGTTTTCTACCCCATAGCTTCTGACAAACAAATCATTTAAAAAACCCACCCCACTGCCACAGATTAATTCATTCCTATTCCCCATTCTTCGCCGATTTTTTCCGCCACATTTATTTATACTCTCTCCATCGTGTTATGTGTTTATGATTAAGTTGTTGCGTGATCCACTCGGATGTCTGAATCGGTTCGGTCGGTGCCTGACGCAGTCGTTCGCTCCCATTATCATAATTAAATATGCTGTCAATTTTATTACAAATGCTGTTCCATTGTACTGCCGTTGTTGGGAAACAGGTTATTTATTATACAAGAATTGTCGATCGGTTGCTGTTTGGTGTTGTAAGCGATGTTTTAATGAGTAATTTACTCATTAAAAGAAAAGAAAAAATAAGAAAAATGAATTAATTTAGTAAATTATTACAAAAGACAATCAAAAAAAAGTTATGTATGTATTACGCTCAATAGTCGAATTCGGGCAATGCCCGAGAAAAAATACGCAAATCGAGTTTTGAGCAAGGAATATTTCCCAAACCCGAAAAATTAATTTTATTCGATTATTTTTTTTGCTTATAGTGTGATTTGATTGCATTGGTTACACTCTTTTTGGTTGGATTGGTTTAGTTATTCAGCGAGTTGGTTAGCGTGGTTATTTGGAGGGTGTTAATTCATTGGTTAGTTGGTTCTTCGGGTTTGAGAAATATTCCTTGCTCAAAACTAAATTGGCGTATTTTTTTCGGGCATTGCCCGAATTCGACTATTGAAAAAGGTGGTAGATTTTTTGGTAGTTTTTCTTTTTTCAAATAAATCCCAAATAACGGAATTATTTTACTTTGAAAATTTCCAAAAAAAAAGATTTTTTGCTAAAATTTTGAAAACCACTGGATCTTTTCTGGATTTTCTTTCTTGTAAATTTAATCTAATACCTATGTTGCTATATTATCAAGAAATTAAATATTTTAACTAAAAACTAAACAAATTTCGAAAACATTTTTAAAAAATTTCGAATTTAAAAAAAAAATTTCGCGAAAAAAACCTTATAGACGTGTTTCTGGGATTGAACTATACTACCAGTTAAAATATTTGCACTTATTTCTGGGACACCCTGTATATATCATACATATATACAGGTGCAAGTAAGCGCAAGTATTTAAGGGATTATTTTAAGCGCAAGTATTTTAAGGGATGGTAGATCTGGATAAAAGAAACATATTTTCTCTTTATCGTTTTTCAAATAAGTCAAGTAAGTACTTTGAAAATTTCCAAAAAAATTATTTTTTGCTAAAATTTTCTTTCTTGTAAATTTGATCTGTTACCCGTGTTGCCATATTATCAAGAAATTATGTTTTTTAACTAAAAACTAAAAAAAAAAATCCAAATATTTTTCAAAAAATTTCGTTGTATTTTTCAAAAATTTTTTTTTTCGCGAAAAAAACCTTATAGAGGTGTGTCTGGGGTTGGACTATACTGCCAGTTAAAATACTTGCACTTATTTCTGGGACACCCTGTATATACAATTATTGTATTTATGAATGCTCTTTATAAACTTCAAACAATTTAGAGTTAATATAAAACCGTATACTATTCTAGCTTTATAATTTTATGTTTTTTTAATTTTTATTAAAAGACGATAATTCTATTACCCGGCCGGATTACTGTGGCCATTAAATCAAAATACCACTACATCTATATCTCTGACTACTAACTGCTACTAACCAACAATTTGTTTTATGTAGTCTGTGGTCTGTTTTTGTTTAAATGTTTTGTTCATTATTCATGTTGAGGATTTATTAGTTTATTAGTTTCGTCTTAAAATAAAATTTTAATCAATCACAATTGTTTATCTCCATCATTTACCGGATTAATAATACAGAAATTACAGCTCAATTACAAACAATTCATTATTTATAGCGATTTACAGTAATTTTATTAAATTAAACGAATATTCTCGTTGATTATTGGTTTGAAATAAATATGACAGTGTCCTCTAACGAAAATGCGAGTTACTAACTCTAAATTCTAATTCTGAACTGGTAAATGAGCTAGATGATTTACCTAGACCGTTATTCAGAAGCTACAAACCTGTCGATGAAAATATGAATGAAATCAAGGTTAGTACAGTTTCCGAGTTTATTATAATGATTCTCTTAGCCGCGTATGGTACAGATCGTTACCCAGTTTTGCCACAAGCTTATTTTTTCATCGGGGTAGATTATCACGAGATAGCGGGATTAAATTGTTTTACAAAGGGGTAGATCTACCCCGAATGGGTTAGCTGTGGCAACACTGCCGCTATAACTTTTTCTCTCGCTAGCTCGCGCGTCCCGGCCGTCTCGCATGCCTCTCGCGGCTGTCATTCAACGCCTTTTGTCGCGACCTTGAATTTTTACTTCCAACGCGCGTAAAGTGTCACTCCAAAAATATCTTTTGGTAAAAATCGCTACGAGTAACCATTCAATAGATATTTGGAAGAGAAACAGTCAATACATGTCATTATTGACAAAAAATAAACATTTACCAAGTTCTAACAAATCTTTTTTACGCTATTTTATAAGTTCCTGTACTTTACTTTTGTAACGTTTTGAACATTAATTCGTGCTTTTCTCAGTTTGGAGAGAAATTGACTTATACCTCGTTTTTTCCTCTGACCCTTCAATTGAGACCAAAACTACTGATGCTCAAATGTAAGACCAAGAACGAGACTCCGTTAGTCTCTCTAGGTCTAATTGGTTTTGATTTTGCGTAAGTCTTGCACTAGTGGTTTTAGTATTGAATGTGCAAATCTAACGCTAGTCTTGGTCTTGTTTTTTGTGCAAGACCAAGACCAATCTCGCCCATCGCTAATCAAAACTAAAGTTCCGATTTATATGAGATAATTGGTAATACTATTAATTATAAAATGCATAAAACACAGAAAATTGGAATTAATTTACTAAAGCACAATCAAAAATTGTACTCTTTATTACAAATCTTTTAATTTTGAATTATATCAGTAGGTACATCTTCAATTTGTTACAATTCCCGATAATATTTTAATTGAGGGTTGCCATCTAATTAGACGCCGCTCAGCCTATTGTGCCAGATAATTGGTGGTAAAAGGTGCGACAGACGACGGTGTTATTCTAACAGAATTGATCTAGTGGCGAATGACGGACGTATGAATGACGGCTTCACGGGCCCTTCACGGCGCTCGATAAGACAGCCACAGACAGCCTTCGAAATTATCGACAACAATGAAACGAAACATGTGAAGATCGGACGGGAACGATGATTCGACTGTTTTTTCAAGCCGGGACCCGTCCGACACTAACTAGACGTATAGCAGGGTTGGGTAGAAAGGGGAGATTTTTCAATTTGTTACATTCCCAACAAGCAAAATTTATTGCTGGTACATTGCCAAAACTTCGCAAAGCAAGGTGTAACATTGCTTTTTTCATTGTAGGGAGGTTTATGCAAGGTGGTAGCTTAATCTTCCGCCAAATTACATTGCAGTGCAAGGTTGAAAAACACAATATTATTGAAACGTTGCTAATGTGACGTTCAGGAAAGTACTAATTTAAGATGTATTAGTAATATTGTTAATTTTACGTCAATACAATATTGGTAAAATTATATTGTACCTATGTTTCAAAACTTATTATCCATTAAACTTTCTATTTTGTTATAACTTATTAACTGACTTATTGCTAAAATAATATAGCAAAAAATAGATAATGTTTGCAATAAAAAACTATTTCATTAGCAACATTAGCAATTTTAATAGGTTATAATCAACAGAAACACTAATGGGTATTAAATTGTAGACTTTCAGATAGGTATAATATACCTACTTTTACTAATATTGTATTGACGAAAAACATAAACAATATTGATAAAAATATGCATATCTCTATATTCACTGACTTAGAAAAATTAAAAATGCTGGGTAAATATATCCCTACCAAGAAAGTGTAATTTGTCAAACAAATTGAAAAAAAAAACAAATAAAAACTAGAAATTTATCACTTACTTGTTTCAAAATTACTGTTAAGTACTGAGTACTGAGAACTTACTGATCTTTTCGGCTGCTCATTAAATAAGGAATTACTCAACTCTGACCTCTTGAGTCAAATTTCTAAAAAAAATCTTAAAAGTTGAAGGTCTGAAATAATACAAAATATATATAAGTACAGTATAAACATTATTATATATTTTTTATTCAAAAATACAAAAGGAAAGTATAACATTAAATATATGTACAAGGAAAAGCAAACTTATATTTTAATTTATATTTTGGATCATTCATATTTTGTTTTCGCATGTTGAATTGATTTATTCATGGTTTCAAATTCCTCTTCGGTAAAGTTTTCCAATCTACATCCAATCGTTTCTAAAGTAGTAAAAATAAAATACAACCAGTTGTAATAAATATAGCATGAGAAACTTACCTCTTGTGATGTTCCTTATTGTAAGTCCTTATTTTAAAAATCTCAAATGATTAACCAATCCAACATTGACAATAATGAATACTGAATATTGTTCGTGATTTTATCATTAGATTAAGAATATATAGGTTTACCCTGGTTTTATCCATGTTTTATCTACTTCAGTTCTCAGTTGGTTAAAAGCTAAACTAAAATATAAGATTTCCTTTAAAAACAAACAACACAATTTGTTATACTAATTCGTAGCTAAGGGTTATTAATACACACATAATAATAAAATTATACTTACACTTATCGTCTCATCATCATTCTTTGTCTATTGTTGGCTATGTAGACCAATTTATCCTTGCTAATTTCCTAATATTATGGTCCATCTCAGGTTCAGTCTACTTCTAGGTCTCTTAATTCCTTGTGGGTACCATGCGGTATTTTTTGTGGTCCATAATCTGTTGTTCGTCCTTATTGCCAGGTATCCTGCTCATTGCCATTTGAGGGATATGATTCTGTGGATGACATCTATTACCTGGGTCTTTTGTCGTGTTCACTCTTTTCTTTTATGGTCTTTCTTGGTTATTCCAAGGTTATTCCCAGCATATTTTGTTCCATTGAAGATTAAGATATTCTCCATCTATTTTTAATCCTTTGTTGGTCCAGTCTAGTTGACAGAAGATTTCTTCTAGTGTTGCTGTAAATAGCTTTGGGGATATCGCGTCTCCTTATCGTACTCCTGTGCCAGTTGGAAACTCTGGGGTTTTTTATATATCATTTCTCTTGCTTTGGTTTTGCTTTGTTTACTTACTAACTCTGGGGTTGTTTTATATATCAGTACTCTTGGTCTGTTTACTTACATTTATATTCATCAAAATCTCATTCAAAAAGTGATACAAAACAAGTCAAAAACAAGTTTAACGTTAACCTGTTAACCTTACCTGACTTTATTTATGACTTTACGATAAAAAAAAAACGGGGTCAGCGATGGCTATGAATTGAAGATCGCTGTCATTTTATATGTAAAATTATATGGGTAATAACATAGATATTAGAAGAGGACCACAATAGAACTAATACCTCAAAAATCTAATCTAAGCTCCCAGAGAGGATGTTTAATGAATCACATAAGTGCTTCTAAATGTTGAATGTGCTTCTAAGCTTTGGGACTTACCTTAGCTGAACATCGATAAAACCAAAGTCATGTGTACTCCCCCGGAAGATCAAAACAATGCTATAAAAATCGGAGAAGAACTATTGGAATATGTGGCGGAATTCAATTACCTCGGCAGTTTGATTTCGGAAAAGACCAATATCGACTCTGAAATTCAGCACAGGATTCAGCGCCTCAAGAGCATTCTGGAAATTAAAAGACAGGGTATTCTACAATCATGACTTGAGCACAAAAACGAAACTTGCAATAATAATTCCCACCATGTTATATGGAAGCGAAACCTGGGTGCCGTACCGCCGACACATGAACGCATTAAACAAGTTGCAACAGAGAGAATACTCAACTCTTAAGAATAAAATGGTTCCATCATGTCTCAAACGTATCGGTCCTTGAAAAAGCTAACTGCGAGAGTATTGCAGTCATGATTACAAAGTCCCGCTTAAGATGGGCTGATCACGTATGCAGAATTCAAGAAAACCGCATATCAAAATCTCTGCTTTACGGTGAACTTGTAGACGGTAAGAGGAGGCCGGGTGGACAACTCAAAAGGTACAAGGATATTTTCCACGAAAACTTGAAGGTAATTAACATGCAGAATGAGTGGAAAGAAGCAGCTCACAATACAACGGAATGGAGAAGAATTGTAAGTCAGTTAACAGCGACAACCAAAAAGTAAAGAGGCAACAAAGCAATGATATTTTTGAATGTCTCGAGTGCAGTAAACAGATAACATCACGTATCGGACTTTTCAGTCACAGAAAAGCTCATGAAAGAAAACGCCTTGCGTGACCATCTTCTGATGCGTGTCAAATACTCGTCAGCGAGTAATGGCAGTATGTATGTATATGTATGTATAAGTGCTTCATTCTTTTAGGATTGCCCTCTCTTCATCGATCAAATTAGATCAGATCCTATGAAATATTAGGTCTTTTTTGCTTAGCACAAATTAGTTAACTATCAAAAAGGTACTGAGAAGAATCAGGGTAGATTATCACGAGATAGCAGGGTTACATTGTTTTTCAAAGATGTAGATCTACCCCGAATAGGGTTGCTGTGGCAACACTGCCGCTATCACTTTTCCTCTCGCTAACTCGCGTGTCATGGTTGTCTCGCGGCCGTCACTCAAGGCCGTGTGCCACTGCCTTGAATTTTTACTTCCAACGCGCGTAAAGAAGTTTCACTTAAAAAGTAATCTAACTACACCTTTTTCCAACTTTCTAATTACATGAAATCAAGAAGTTACTAGCACCGCTAGCACGTAGTTATATTGCGTGATAAATTTATTCCTTTTCCACTGACCCAACCCTGAACGTAGGTGACGACGGGTTATTTTCTTTATTTAAGGGGGTAATTTTTAGCTGATTAGTTTTATATTATAATTGGGGACTTGGGTGTGTAATTTCGACGTATTTTCTTAACGGTTCGATACGGAATTGTGTGCGGCCAGTCTGTTATATAGGTGTAGTGTATTTGTGTTTCTTTTTTGTTCGTTGTCGCGGGGTTGGGATAAGTAGGCGATATAAGAGTCGAAAATTAGGATGACGGTGCAAAAATCGAAATAAGGAGGTACTAATTGGACGCGATCAATTTAATGTCTAACATTAGGTACGTACCTCGTGCCGGAGAGCTTAAAGGAAACAACAACTTCAAATTTGTTATTGCCTTTCGTATCTTAGTGTTTTTTATAACTTGTCATATAAATTCAACATTTAACTAGCAGAAATTAACACATCGTCACTGTTAAAGCTTGATTTTCATGCGTCCGTTACACGTTGATACGATGCATGGTCCTATCCGACGGCGCTCTGATTGGTCATAGCGTTTTCGCGCCAGTTTTCATCTGTAAATTTTTTACTCCGTCAACGGAGAAAAATCGTTGGACGTTTTGACACTTTTTGACAACTTTAATCTAACATAATATAAATAAAAATATAAAAATATAATAGTACGGAGCCTAATAAAGAGCCTAACACCGTCGGAAAAACGAGAATTTTAAGAAAGCTGGTTCTTTAAAGGTGCGTTCACACCAGCTGCGCCGCACCGCTCCGCGCAAAACATTTTTTAACATGTACCTTTGAAGTGTATTTTTTAGCGCGCACAAAAGTATATGTTAAAAAAATGATTTGCGCGGAGCGGCGCAGCTGGTGTGGACGCGCCTTAATATATCTCTCTATTTTTAGCTATGCTCTCCTGTGCTCTCCTGACCAAGCTGTGCCAAAGCTGTGCTCTCCTGACGTGAGTCTGGCTGCTGGTAGACATCACATCTGTACAGGGTATCCGATCTTCGTGTTTTTTATAGGATTTCTCGTTTATGAGTGGAGATACAATGATGCGATTTTCACATTACTTTGCTACTTTTTTATTAAACTAAATATGCTACAGATATGTTTGTCCTAGTCTCCTTAGTTCCTGAAATACAGGGCGAATTTGTGATGCGCACTAGTGAAGATGTTGAATACAGATATGATGCACAGTAGTGAACGCAACGTCTACCGGCAGCCAGACGGTCCGCACTCTGTTCAGGAGAGCATAGCAAAAGATATATTAAACAACCAGCTTTCTTAAAATTCTTTCTCGAAAACGTTGCTAGCTCACAAAAAATTAGTAAAACAGCGAAATAGTTATGGAAATGAAAATATAAAATCACATCAATCACAAGCAAATAGTACATCCGATGAACGGAGGCATGAAAATGCAGTGAATTTAAAAACTGCGTAAGTTTCTAACCAATTTCCAATCAAGTCTTTAAATTCAAACAATAAAATTAATTTTATTTAATTAATATTTTGGCCTTAATTAGATAATACGTTTAATACATAATTTTTACGTTACATTTTTAACGAAATATTGAATTTTATTGTTGGAACCACAGAATATCTAGCTACGCTACTTCTGTGGTTGGAACTAAAGAGTTTGTAATTTATTTTTATATTGAGTAAAAATGATTTTTAAATGGAGTAGTAAAATTCGAGAAAAAATATTTTTTACGAAATAGATTTGTGTCTGGAAACGTTCTATCCTTTTTAATATTTCTATAGTTAGATAGTCTTAATATCCCCACCCCCAGTACTTTAGTAAATTATTTAACTCTCTATTATAAAAAGTGTTATTGTTTTATTAGGTACGTTGCCCTAATAACAATTTTACAATTTGAAAGCAAACTTTTGTCTTTTCTAAAAATGTATAATTTTATTATCTGCTTACCGAGTTCTATCCTGGCGCATTCGCCATTTTGACACCAAGGACAGCTTAAATCGCGACTTCTTTATTTGACATAAATACTTTTTAACAAAATATCTGTTATAAAATATTACATACAACATTTACACTCTACTGAGAATTGTAGTTTTGCGTTACTATAAGTATACCGGGTGCGTCTCAAAAGTGGCTCACCCCCCTATAACTTTTTATTTTTTCAGATAAAAAAACGACTTTTGGTATGTTAGTATATGACGTAAATTAGGATAAATTGGAGTATTCAGTTGTTCTTGGTCACTTCCTGTTTCACCGGAAATAACTAAAACTTTTGATTTTCAAATGGCACGCTGGGTAATTTTTTTACTTTATTCGATAGAAAATGACACTCTGAATGGATTGACGTATCATATGTCAAATTTTGACATTCTCGCTTTAGAAAAAATCATATTTTAAATTTCAATCTAGAGTGCCATGACTATGTTAAAAACACTAATTTAATTTTAATCAAGGAGCCTTGGAAAAATAGATTTGAACGTCTAGTGTCTTTCGTGTCTTGTCCTGGTCGGTTAAAAGATGCCCAAATCGTATTTTTAATCATATCTCAATTTTTTCAAATGGAATGAGGGTGGCTCATTAGCATATTTGAAAAAAACATTTTTTTACGAATAATTTGATACCACACACTTGGTATTTCAAATATACCATATGAGAAAATGCCAAAAGTTGACATATGATAGGTAATGTGATTCTATTCAAAGTGTCATTTTCTATCGAATGAAGTAAAAAAATACCGAGGGTGCCATTTGAAAATCAAAAGTTGTAGTTAATTTCCGGTGAAACAGGAAGTGACCGAAAATAATTGAATACGTCAATCAATTCTAATTTATGTCATTTACTAACATACCAAATCTCGATTTTTTATCTGAAAAAATAAAAAAGTTATAGGGGGTTAACCCCTTTTGAGGCGCACCCGGTATATACGGGTGTTTAATACTAAATTAATTAAGTTAATTATTTTTTATTAAAATAATGTGATTCTCTTTATATTTATTTCTGATAAATCAATCAATTAACATTGTAAGTTAGTTGTTTATACTACTTAATTTCGTTCGAATTCAATCCTCATTCGTTTCAAGAACTTTAATCTCAGAGATTGCTCGCATCTTAAAGATGTGAGGAAATTGCTTGGAAGAATTTCCAGGGGCATACATAAAGAATGAAGTTTTGCAGCTAAGATATTCAGTGTCTTACTAGCAAAAAATATAAATCATATATTTAAGGGAATATTATTATTTTATTACAATTGTTTATTTATACTAATATTTTTTAATATGTGAGGCACTTTCAATTAATCTCTAGGTATAGAGACCACAAGGTAAAGTCATACAAATTCAAAAAGAGGCTTAAATCAAAACATAAGAAATGAAGCTGGAATTCGAGGCTATACAGTATACAGGGTTGTTCACCACATACGACACGGAGTTTTGTAGCTAAACGATTAGATTTTTACAAATTGTAAGTTTTGGGTTCGTTGAAGGACTATTAGAGCTACAAATTAAAAATATTTTTACAAGATACAGAGTATCCCAAATAAGTAAAAAATATTATAGTTGTATTTTTTTAAATTTAACACCCTATATATTATTTTATTTTTGGATTCTACGATTGAAATAAAGGTAAATTTGATTTAGGTTTATCACACTTAAACCTTACCGTTTTGGAAATATTTTTAATATTATGAAATTGCAGTAAACATTTTAAGGCTTCATTTCTCCAAGGGTACCAAAGTTTTTAATACTAAATATTTACTGAAGATTATTTATTGATCCGATATTGTGTTGCAATAATAAAAATTTTACTACCTTATACAGAGTGTCCAAAAATGTATATGAAATAATTCTAGCTTTAAACGGCAATAACTTGTTTAATTTAAACGGAGCACCCCTATTGCCGTTTAAAGCTAGTAATTATTTAATATAAATTTTTGAACACTCTGTATAAGGTAGTAAAATTTTTATTATTGCAACACAATATTTGCTCAATAAATAATCTTCAGTAAATATTTAGTATTAAAAACTTGCATACCCTTGGAGAAATGAAGCCTTAAAATTTTAACTGCAATTTCATAAAATTGAAAATATTTCAAAAACGGTAAGGTTTAAGTGTGGTAAACCTTAATCAAGTTTACCTTTATTTCAATCATAGAATCCAAAAATAGAATAATATACAGGGTGTTCCATTTAAAAAAAACACAACTATAATATCTTTTACTTATTTGGGATACTCTGTATTTAGTAAAAATATTTTTAAATTGTAGCTCTAATAGTCCTTCAACGAACCCAAAACTTACAATTTGTAAAAATCTAATCGTTTAGCTACAATACTCCGTGTCGTATGTGGTGAACAACCCTGTATATGGAAATATAGGAATAATAGGGCATGGAAAAACGTCCCTTAAATTCACATATGAGTTAGATATTGCAAGTTTTGTCCTTATATCTAATAAACTTCATTCATTTTTGTTGAAAACATGTCAGCGATATTCGATTATCTGATTATCTTAGTACCTTACATTGACTGACCATTCTGACCAATAGTTCTGTCTCTCTTTTGTGTATATGTCATTTTTACAAAATAAAGTTTAGCCCGGAAAATACAGGGTGTCCCAATATTCCGTGGACTACTACGTATTTTTGGAATCAAAATAAGTCCATTGGACACAATTTACCTCTATACAAAAGTGCTTCGTTTGTTCGTTAGAGGGCATCAAACTTTTAAAAAACAAACACATTTTTTGAGCTATTTTAAGAACCGTTATTCCGATTTGAATGAGATTTTGGGTGTCTAGGTTTTGCTAAGTGCTTTAACATTTGACTTTCACAAAAACCAAGAAAAAGTACGGGAAGGGTGAAAACTACCCCCACTGTTACGTAAATTTTACTATAAATATTTTTCAACTCAACCGATGACCGATTTTCAGAATTCTGAATTATTTTACAGGAAGCCTATATTAATATGGCTTATACGTCTAATGTCCTAAATTCTTTTTTTTTCAACGCTTTATTGTACAAAAAGCCAAAACAGCTTCATCGACAAAGCAAAACAAAAAAAGCACAAAAACAAATATACAAATAATACAAAAAATGTCATACAATACAAATCAATTCAAAAAAAAAATTTTACGTCATAAAATTACAAATAAAACATATATGGACATTGCAGAACACAGGCGTATCTAGAAAATTTTACAAAAGGAAAACTGTAAATGGATAAAATCATGTTATAATAACATAAAATCAAGAGTTATAAAATATTAAGTACTAGACCTTTAACCAGTGTGTGAGATGATCAAAATATTAAAATTAAAATTCTAAATTGTTCATGATTAAACATCAACAAAAAAGTCGTTTACCGCATATAGGGCTCTCTCCAGTAAGTATGATTTCAGAGCTTTGCGAAATGCGGCAAAGAATGAAAGTGACTTGATATTCGAAGGCAAATGATTGTACAATTTCTTGGTACAGTATTGAGCCCTTAACTAGTTCTGAGCTCGGGGTTGGCAGATACATATCGTGCTCCGCATTCCTAAGTGGATAGTTGTGAGAAGGCCATTCCGGAATAGAGAATATGTGCTTGCGGATTAAGCAAACGGATTCAAAAATGAATAAGGAAGGAAGAGTCAGTATTTTGAAATTTTTAAAGAAATTCTGGCAGTGAGTTCTACTGTTTAGTCCCAATAAGTATCGAACTGCTCTCTTTTGAAGTTTGAAAATACGATCAAATTTTGTCGCGCAGCAAGTACCCCAGAATGGAAGGGCATAACGAAGATACGACTCAAAAAGGGCATAATAGACCATTCTAGAGGTTGATGAGTTAAGTTCCTTAGACACTGATCTTAGCGCAAAACAGGCAGAGCTTAGTTTCTTTGATAAGGCTTCGATGTGCAAGTCCCATTTTAAAGAGTTGTTCACAACAAGTCCTAAGAATCTCACAGAGTCCACGACGTCAATAGTGGTGTTATTATTCCGTCGCATATATCCAGTTCTCGTCACTCATTTTTAATTGATAATTTTTAAGGTCTAATTAATGATAAAAGTGGGTGACGAAAATTGGGCACATCATATAGCCCATCTTCATACTGCCCATTTATGGAAAAAATATTTAAATTACTGAAAAATTAATTTATACCGAACAAAATAACTCTGCCTATAATGACCCAATCTTCGTCAATGGTGACGATAATACGACAAGCTCCGTTGCGACATGTCCTAAAAACCGTCACCCATTTTACTTATTAATAATAATAATAGCTCCCGTATATAGCGTTTGACGCCTTGGAAGTAGCAAGGTACAGCTTGCTATACTAGAGCCGTTCGGTATACAAGGAAGGTAATGTGGCTAGCACTACGCTTCAACCGCCTATTATTACCTCAGGATTGTGAATCCCAAGTACTCATTTAAGGCTGAGTCGACCTAGGTACCCAAACTATTTTTATTTTAATAAAAATAGTCGCCTGATGAAATGCCGGGTGTGAGATTCGAACCCACTACCTTGAGATTGGTAGACGAGAGCCTGTACCTCTACGCCACCGGGCACCCATTACTTATTAATATTTTAGACAAAAAAAATATATTATTGAACAACTAATAGAAAACTTCTTACACTGGTAATTAATTATACTTGGACCTTAGTATACTAAGACGGTATATAAAGACGGTTGCTCTGCTTAGCTTATAAGAAATGTGTGGTTTCTCGTCAATGTCTAACTTGCAACTAAAATAGTCGTTAGTCCACGTAAATGAAGTGCGCCATTTAAAAAAAGATGTATTGCAGTGTTTCCAGATATACAGGGTGTTTCAAAACAAATGCGAAAAACTTTAGGGGGTGATTCCTTGTTCAAAATAAAGGGTAGTTTGCTTTATAAACGTTGGGTCAAAAGTCAACCATTAGGGAGATATCGCGGTACAAAGATGGCGGAAAAATAATGTTTTTATTTTTTATCTTGAAAACGAAAAGAGATAGACTAATGAAATTTTATGGAAGTATTACTGATATGAAAACACACTTTCAGGTAATTTTTTTACTTTTTTAAAATGAGTGGAAGGGGTTGAAATAAACTACCCATATCATTCTTGTTAACGAAATTTAAAGAAAAATTTTATCAAACACATGCAAATGCTTTAATTTGGATAGTTTAGTTTGTTTAGTAACTTTTTTACCTCTTGTGTTTTTTTGATAAAGCTCACCGATTAGAAATTAAAAAATAAAATGTAAAGCATTACATGTCAGGACAAAAAACATTTTTAGATTAAGAATCTAGTGATAATAACGATAATAATAATCATCTAGATAATAACATATTGCAGTAGAGTAATGTCAAATAAAATAATATTAGGAACATCCTAAAAAGTAACAGCGGCCGACTAGATTTTTTCCTAAAAAAATTACAGCAGCCCACTAGATTCTTTATCAGAAAATGTTGTTTGTCCTGGCATGTAATGCTTTACATTTTATTTTTTAATTTCAAATCGGTGAGTTTTATCAAAAAAAGACAAGAGATAAAAAAGTTTCTAAACAAACTAAACTATCCAAATTAATTTTTTTGCATGTGTTTAATAAGATTTTTCTTTAACTTTCGTTAACAAGAATGATAGGGGTAGTTTATTTCAATCCCTTCCACTCATTTTAAAAAAGTGAAAAAATTACCAGAAAGTGTGTTTTCATAACAGTAATGCTTCCATAAAATTTTATTAGTCTATCTCTTTTCGTTTTCAAGATAAAAAATAAAAACATTGTTTTTCCGCCATCTTTGTACCGCGATATCTCCCTAATGCTGACTTTTGACCCACGTTTATGAAGCTGACTACCTGGCGCATTGACGAGCCTTGAAACACCTCTATAAAACAACTATTTAAAATTATTTATTATGAAATCTTTTTCCCGTGTTTCTTAATTTTTTAAAAAAATATCGAAATATGACGATAATTATGACAGTGACGGTAATTGGGTTTTTACCATATTTAAAAACATAGAATTCCCGCATCTACGCCCCTGGACCGATATAACGAACTGAAAGTCGAAAATAAAGCAATCGGGGGCAATGGCGACGCCGACTAAAAACCCTGCCGCATCTCCAAATACGAAAATAATCTAATTTATAGCCGGGTATCTTGCCGAGGGTAATGTATTTTGTCTGCGTCATAATTCAGCCGCTCCGCGCAAAACTGGTCCACGAACTTCGGGAGAGGGAGTTTTAAAATCCACCCCTTCCCGACGAATTTGGGAATATTTTTGCGGGTCGAGGGTTAATAGGAAAAGCTTGGTGTCTATATCGACCTAAACTAGACGGGTTCGGAAAATTTATGCAGATTAAAAAACGGTCTTCTAAGGAAAGAGGAAATAAATAAGCAGAAAAAATATTAAGTGTTTCTTGAAGATCTGGAATAGCTAGAAGATTACAAAAAAATGTTAACCAATATACGCAAAGAAACCAGAGCAAAAGTAATGATATATAAAACAACCCTAAATTTCAACAAGGAGATGCTATATTCCCAAAGATGTCCACAGCAACAGTAGAAGAAATCTTCCGTCAACTAAACTGTACCAACAAAGGATTAAAAGTAGATGGAGAATATCTTAACCATCTAAGATTCGCTGATGACATAGTCCATGAATTGCCAACAGTCCTGAAGAACTAATACAAGCACAAATTAACGAACTAAGTACAGACAGCAATGATGTAGGTTTCAAAATGAATTTAGCAAAAACTAGTCCAAGTCCAAGTAGCATTTTTGGATACATTTCAGGTAATGTTTCTAAATCATAACGCAAAATGAAAACGGTATACCACAAATAGGAAATATTTTCGAAACCTATATATTTTATATGACTTTATTACATGTGTTTCCAATGTGGTGGCAATTGCCCTTCCCTGAAATGTTTCGATGCGGAATCAAAACTTTTAGAGGGAATGTTGCGAAATATTTTCTACAATTTGTGTCTAAGATGTTCCCGTTTTCAGCAGCCATTGTTTCTAAATATGAAGAAACAAAATACAAAACTAAAAAAGTCTGTCTGTGTGTGAATTTCAAAATGAAAACAACCATCAACAATGTCGACCTCCGCCATAATTTTTTTTGTCTTAAGATCTTTGTTTTTAGGTTTTCTCGCGCAAAAAATGTCCGACACAAGCAAATTCATCGTTTAATTTAATAATGTACACTCATATTTATCATTATTTGTTGCTACAGAATATTTTTGTTTGAAATATAGATTTTTATTTTTATTCCTATATCATGATTCTGAAAATAAAAATCTATAAATTAATGCAAGTAGAACGCGTTCTTATGAGTGTAAAAGCTCAATAACCGATAAAGATATCTGCCAATCAAAACTTCTGGTCAAAATAATTAAAACATTTTTATTTACTTCATAAAAACATGTATTCCGTTGTGGAAAAAAGAAAAAAAACGTTTGCTAGTAACAACATTTTTCTTCGGTTGGGTATGGGTAGTGGCTGTTATTACATTTATTCCTAAAACAAATCATGCATCTCTGTAAAAAATCGCAAAAAATATCTGTATTTGTAATTTCACCCTATATCGTTTCTTTTGCTTTTTTTAATAATTATAATACTATAAAATTATTTGAGAATATCAAATAAATTATGGAAACCTTTCTCAGACACAAAATGGGTAATGAAATCTTTTGTAAATGTGAGCCTCTATCTGTTTTTTTCAAAGTTTCAAAAAAATTTTGAGACACTAAGATCTTATTGTTAGTTGCTTATGTACCGAAACCATTTGGTAAAATGTTTCAAAAAAAAACGATATATATGTTTTAAAAATGTGTCGAATTAATTCCAGAACTTTTTTGTCTTGACACAAACACCATCATTGTTTTGAAACTGATTCAAAAAAGTTTCGATTTTGTGTCTAAAAATGCTGCTTGGGATAGTAATGTACAACCAACTTGTAGAGGGGAATGATTACTAATTCTAATAAATAAGTTAGGAGGCTACACTATAATCGAAAATGGTTGAATAATCTGAAAATGATGATGATGGAGCTGAACTACTAAAAAAAAATAAAAAAATTTCGCCTGTCTCTGCCCTGGTTTTCCACCATTCTAAAACCACTTTTTTCACAATTCTGGAATTTTCTACCATTCTAGAGATTTATTGGCCACCCATCGTTTTGTAGCCAATCTTGTGACTACTTTTGCAACGCCTCATAAGGATTCTGGACCTATAAATGACATTGATCGAGCCTTGTTTGGCCATTTCATCTACCATTTCGTTACCCTAGTGGTGACCCTCTTATCCTGATCCCAAAATCAGAACGTTGTAACGATACAGTCCCGAGAAACTACCTACCACTAGGTAAAAGTTAAAAAGTAACGTGGTGGAATACTAAAGACGCCATTTGATTTAAAACGTTTTTTTTAACTATTCCGACACTAAAATCTTTTAACAGTATTCAATTATTTACGTTTCTATACTCTACTTTGGTTCTTTATATCATAATTTCCAAATAAAAACACCCCTCAAAAATAGTTCCCATCTAATTAAATATACCTACAGAGTTTATTAAAACTAATACGTAATGATTCCGCATCCGCCAAGGCTATTATTACGCGATTTTATATTACAATCGCTATTATATTCATATGCGCAAACGCGTCGACAGCGACGCCACGCGGACAGCTGCACGTGTCGGCGTCGATCGGCGTCGCGACGCCCGTTTATTCTAACAACGCTCAACCAACCGCAGTTTCTGTATGGATGGAAGTGAGTGTTATGTGTGGAATTAGCGGTTTTGGGATTATAAACACAGAAAAGGAAATGCCAGTATGATTCAGACCAGACTAATATTATTAAGGGTTCTACTAGGCGCCAAAATTTTTGTTTTAAAATGTACTTTCAACTTTTCAACACCATAAAAAATTATTTATTTTGAGACAATTTATCTAGATCGTTTAGGCTGATACACATAACGTTACGTTAAATTAAATCTTATCATCATCATTTTCAGCTTATTCAACCATTTCCAGTTATGGTGTATCCCTCACATATTTAGATACTCTCTTTGTAGTTGGGCCCATTTGTTGCCTTATTACACGTTTGATGCCTAACTTCCACCTGATCTCTTCATTCTTTTCGCCTTCGATCTTCTTCCATTCACGATTCACCTCTTTCAGACCTTTCTCCATTTTTCTGATCCCCGCTCTTCCATCCATGATGTAAGTCTGCTCATCAGTCAGCCTGAAGTTCTTGTTTTGGAATCCTCTCACAGCATTCTCTGAATGTGCCTGTACCATGCATTGTTTTTGTTCTATATCGTTCTTTATTGCTCCTTCTATATCTGTCGGTAATGTCTTCTATTTTGATTTAACTTTCCGCGAAGCTATGTTGATTTTTCTTAATCACGTCCATTTCTATTGTCTCTAATTTTCTTTATTTCCTCTCAGTGAGTCGCCATGGTGGCCTCACATTAATACCGTATGATCGAGAAAACGGCGTCAGCGGATGGCTAAGTGGAATGAAGATCGCTGTCATTTTATATGTAAATTTATATGGAAATGTCAGATGTTCATTTCCCAGCCACCCCTGACTCCGTTTTTTTCGATCATACGGTATAATTTTTAACCTAATGCTCGTAAACTAATTCGTATTCCGGAAGAGATTTTGCAGATAAAGAAGTAAAACTTATAATGTATGTCCTAAAAATTCTAGTTTCAGACATAGGTAGTTGAAGTTTGTATTTTATTACGATTCCTTTCCAAATACCTTTTGGTGTCATATTTTGATGAAAATTGGTGTCTGTTAATATGAAATTTGATTTGATGTCATTATGATTCTATTTGCAGAGGGCGCCACCTACATGTTTAACCGTTTTGAAGAGTAATAACTTTTTGTCCGTACCTGTATAAAACTACTGCGGGAAAAATTATACATTTTCGTATTTTTTTACGTAAAAAATGTCTCTTGGTAGAAATCGTTACGAGCAATCCATCTCGAGATATTTAGAATGGAAATAGTCAATACATGTCATTATTGAGAAAAAATAAACATGTTGAGTATACATAGTTAATTGACTAAAAAGATAAATTTGGAAAATTTTAATTTTTTTAAATTAATCATAAAATTTTCTTCGAAAATATGATGATTATGATGGTTTGGCACAAAACATTTCAAATTTATGATTTCCGTCTATTAACTATTTAGTCAACATGTTTAATTTATGTCAATGATGACAGGTATTGATAATTTCGATTTCAAATATCTCGAGAACTATCACTCGTAACGATTTTTATTAAGAGATCTTTTTTACGTTAAAAACGTCGTAAATGTATATTTTTAGTATTAGTAGTTTTATACAGTACTACAGTTAAAAATATGTAGGTGGCGCCCTCTACAAGTAGGAGCCATATTGACATCAAAATCGAATTTCTCATGTCAAAAAACTCGCAGATACCAAATTTCATCCAAATATTGATGTTACTTAAGGAATTATTTGGAAAAAATCGAAATAAAAATGAAACTTCTACACCCTGTATCTCCTAAACTAAGCATTTTAGGTCATACATTTATACGAACTTTTTTTACTTATTTTTATCTGCAGAATATGGTGCTGAAGTTTCCGGAATACAGTTCGGACCACCCTGTATATTATTTCGTATATATATGTTTCGTACTTCAAATATGCGCACATAGTGCACACACTGTTTTTTTTTCTTTGTAACAAGTCAATAAACAACAGTACTAAAAACAAAGTATGTTTTTAGTACTTTGTTTTGCAATGTCTATAATACAGGGTGTTCCTTAATGACATGCTAATATTTAAGGGAGTGATTCTAGAACCTATTCTAAGAGAAAAACTTTATATGAATGTATGTCCTAAACATCCTAATTTCTGAGATACAGGGTGGTAAAATTTTGTAGATTTTTTTTTCATAACTTTGATTTTATTACAGATATCTTAATGAAACTTGATACACGTCTTCTATGCATCAAAATACCTTTTTTGGTGTACAAAAGTTTTTATTTATTTTAACCAGTGCCGTCATTGAATATTTTTCGAGAAAAAAGTAGTACACCACAGACTTCTCTTAAAACAAAATTTATTTTCAAAACCTCAACTCATTTCTAAACATTTTTCATTTTTATCTCTTGATTTTTTTCGTTCGATGCATAGTTTTTGCTTAAAAAAATTAAGTCAGTTTAGTTCAGGGTCAAATCGCTGAAAATCTGATGCGGTGACTGTTGTGTGGAAATCATTTCTGCATCGACTGGAAGGAAATTAAGATATAAAACAATTTTTTTTATATATTAAAATAAGCATCGTGATGCAAGACGTGTATCAAATATAACATCAGAGATACATATATGCATATGAGGTTTTTTTTCTTAGAATAGGTCCAAGAATCACCTCCTAAATATTAGCATGTCATTAAGGAACAACTTGTATACAGGCGGCATCATAGGAACTATAAAAACCATGCATTTTGCCTCTATACGAACCTGACTTAATACATTATTAATTTTTAATAAGTGTGCGACAATATCAAAATACTAAATCCTAATCGCGCAATTACACGTCCCTTGGATCCCGTGGGACGGTTTGCTCGCTCTAAGGACAATGGGAAAGTAACACGGGAACATAAAAAGTATCCCCGAGCTGCTCCACGACAATCCGCGTATGTGTGTGTACTTGAACCGGCACGTGCCTCTATCTTTTTTACCCCCCGTAGAGTGTGATAATGAGGCGGACCAACCATTATGTGTAATAGTTAAAAGATACACAGTAATTTGGATTTGGGGACAGTTTTTTTTTCGAGGGTGAGTGGGAACAGTGAGTGGGTTGCAGATTAGTGGCAGATTGAATTCCCAAACTGTTGGTGTCCATAACTTATTGCTAGTGAGCTAAAGGAAATCTCCACAGTAAAATTGCCACCTAATACAAGAATCTCTAGTAGATATTACGTTCTTTTTAGTCGAGGGCATTAGAATTATAACTTGAAATACCAATGGCGTGCAAAGTTGATCTAAGCAGGTTAAGGAAAAATTAGCAAAATTATCGAATAAAAATAAAAAGTATATAAAGTATATCAGCATAATTATTTTTACTTAAATTGGAAAACAAATCCCAGATTTGTCATAACTGCCCAGGAGGGAAGCCGACGCCGACGACACATTATATCACGCGTTACCCCTTTATTCTATCTCTTCTAACACACTAGTCTTCCAGTCCTTGCGGTCTGCAGAGTACGTGAACATTTGCAAAGGCGTAACTTTTAAAATCGTATTTGTGACAATATAAAGTAAGACATCCTTTTTTTTCTAAAAAAATTCTAATTCTAAGACATCCTTGGGCCTTCGTCTTGCAGTTAATAAGTAGTCTTGGTCTTGGTCTTGCTGTAGGACTTACTAGAGGTTACTTTCTATACAGGGTGTCCAATATTGGACACAGATTTTTGAAACATCCTGTATACATTTTAAAAAATCTTAAAATATGTAAAAAACAAAATAAAAATATACGTGTTTAGGGCGTTTTCGGAAACTTGACTGTTTTTTAAATAAAAACATTGTAATATTTGAGGGGTAGTTTCACCTTTGTAACTGGAATTTCGAAAATCCCTTCTATCGAATTTCTACACCCTAAAAGTCAATCCTGTTCTTCAAAAATCAGCTTTTTACGTCATGCTTTAAGCAGGATCGTGATTAATCAATGACCAGATTTTTGAAACACCCTGTATACATTTTTAAAATCTTAAAATATGTAAAAAACAAAATAAAATATACGTATACGTTTAGGCGTTTTTCGGAAACTTGACTGTTTTTTAAATAAAAAATATTGTAATATTTGAAGGTAGTTTCACCCCTTGAACTGGAATTTCGAAAATCCTCTGCCGAACCTGTACACCTTAGAATCAACCTGTATGCCGTGGAGCTTTTGAGTGGTTTGAGCAGGATCGTGATTAATCAGTGAGTCATTTAAGGATTTTTTATATTAGTAGGTATAGTTAAACGAAATAAGGCAAGAGTCTCTCGATGGCGTGGTCTTAGCTGGCTTGCTCAAAAGCTAGTCTTTTAGGCCAACTTTAGAGTGCACGACCAGTCTCTGCCTCAGCACTACTGAAACACCTTTAATGGCGAACAAAATAAAAACAAAACAGCATTCTGAATAAAGGTTTTCAAAATTCGACAAACAAACTCATTTCTTTACACATTTACTTACTTTTTTTTATTTTAAATGTCAAATTTAGCATATATTCAAAAGCAAAAGACTTCTGTTACAATACTCATCAGTATAATGTTATAATACTGAGTCAGTCCATTTTCAATACCGCCGTTTCCAAAAGACTATCCATCATACATTATCTTCAATTATGATATTTGGTCAACAGAAACGAGGCCCGTCTTATTTATTAAAGTTCTAGGCCGGGCTGAACTACTCGGATATCGTACACTTGCTCTTTTCCCACTAGGCAGATACATTTCGAAAAGTGGTTAAAGTTGAAATTGCTTTTGTTTAGTAAAGAGAAAAGAACAGTTTGCTAGTTTAGTTCAAGTAAAATCGTATTTTCTTATGCTTGTGTCGTATACAGTATGTACGGAGGGATCAACAATGATCGAATTAGTTGGCAATACCGTGTAGAGGATTTTAGGATTAGTGATCGCTACTGTTGCCGTCAATTGTCGATTTTTTTAGATTTTCTTTATCTTCTTAAAATTTTACGAATTCTGATTTTGTGAAATTGATATATTTCTCTAAGTAAAAAACTATTCTTTTTCAATCTATACTAATATATAAAATCCTTAAGTGACTGACTCACTGATTAATCACGATCCTGCTCAAACCACTCAACGTAAGATGCTCAATTTTGGCATACAGGATGATTCTAGGGTTTAGAGGTTCGATAAGAAGGGATTTTTCGAAATTCCAATTCCAAGAGGGTAATAATATAGATAGAGGTTCGATAAGGAGGGATTTCTCGAATCTGAAATTCCAAGAGGGTGAAAACGCCCCTCAAATAATACAATATTTATTATTTAAAAAACGGTTAGTCTTTCGGGAAAACGTTTGGACACACATAATTTATTTTGTTTTTTTACATGTTTTGAAAATTCCAAAAAGTTGGGTAATTGATTAACCACGATTCTGCTTAAACTGCTTGACGTAAAATGCTTATTTTTGGCAAACGTATTTTTCGAAAGTCAAATTCCAACGAGATGAAACTTCCCCTCAAATATTACCAATATAATATAATATCGCCATGTTTTTTCTCATGCTGACATAAATGTGAGAAAATTTATCCAGTTTGTATGTTAATGGAAATTCGATTATACTTTTTAAATAATGATTAATCTGACGCGAACGAACTCGTGGGTACATCGCTAGTGTTGTTCATATTAGGTGTCAAATGCGAAATTCAGGGGCGATCTCCTTGTTCGTACAGCGGTGTTTGCTTCATAACGTTGTCAAAGTCAACATTAGATATCGCGGCGTCAAAGATATGGAGTTTTTATTTTTATCTTGAAAAACGAAAAGAGATATTTCTAATGAAATTTTATGGGAAAGAGCTGTTATGAAAACGACACTTCTTGTATTTTTTTCACTTTTAAAAATGAGTGGAAGGAATAACCAATTTTGTTAACGAAATTTAAAGAAATCTTATCAAATTACGCAAAATTGATTTTGATAGCTTGAGTATTTAGAAACTTTTTATCTCTCAGGTGCTTTTGATAAACTGCCGATTTGAAATTGTGTCAATATGGGGCATTACATGTCGTGACTGCAACATTTTAGATAAAGAATCTAGTGATAATAATGGTAATAATAAGAATCTAGATAATAACGTATTGCAGTAGAGTAATGTCAAATAAAATAATATTAGAAACATCCTAAAAAGTGACAGCGGCCGACTAGATTTTTTCCTAAAAAAATTACAGCAGCCCATTAGATTTTTTATCTGAATTTTTTTTGTCCTGACATGTAATGCTTTACATTTTATTTTTTAGTTTCAAATCGGTGAGTTTTATCAAAAAAACACAAGAGATAAAAAAGTTTCTAAACAAGCTAAACTATCCAAATTAATTTTTTTGTATGTGTTTGATAAGATTTTTCTTTAAATTTCGTTAACAAGAATTATAGGGGTAGTTTATTTCAACCCCTTCCACTCATTTTAAAAAAGTGAAAACATTTTCTGAAAGTGTGTTTTCATAACAGTAATGCTTCCATAAAATTTCATTAGTCTATCGCTTTTCGTTCTCAAGATAAAAATAAAAACATTATTTTTCCGCCATCTTTGTACCGCGATATCTCCCTAATGGTTTACTTTCGACCTAACGTTTATAAAGCAAACTACCCTTTATTTTAAACAAGGAATCACCCCCTGAAGTTTTTCGCATTTGTTTTGAAATTCCTGTATAGTGTTCAACATGCCGTGGTGCATCGGTACATGGGACATTCCATGTAAATTTTGAAAAGCTCAAATACTATCTCCCCAGACGAATGGTAAGAGTTGTATTATACTTTTTGAAACGGCGTTAAACTGTACTTCTTTTGTTTTATTTAGAATCGGCATTTAAAAGTTATTTGCGAGTTATTTCTTGTTTAATTTTATTTTCGTGAGAAACTTAATGTCAACAAGTACTAGGCGTCTATCCAGGATTATGTCAATCGACACGAGCACAAATGAGTTTTGATTGATTTTGGATTCAACTTTTTTTCGCAATTCTTTATTTTTAAACTTTTAAAAAAGAATTTGATATCTTTGAATTTCTTGATTTAAAATTGAATGTCTCACTTCAAATCTTTAGCCAGCTGATGCTCTGTCTATCGGCTCTAGAAGAACGGTTTAGCGCAGCTGTTAGAAGACAGTCAAAATACAAGGCGGATTTGAAGCTAGCATTGCTGTAAAACCCCCAGTGAATTTTTAAAAATTAGTTGTTGCACTTTTTACTGGCTGGAAATTGATTATACTTTTAAATAATGATTAATCTGACGCGAACGAACTCGTGGGTACACGCTGGGTGAAGAATGGTGTTTAAACAGTCGCGAAATCTTCAGGCGATTCTCCTTGTTCAACAGCGTAGTTTGTTATAATGTTGTCAGTCGGGTTCGATATCGTATAAAGATGGCGGAGTCACGTTTTTATTTTTATCCTGAAACGAAAAGAGATATTTCTAATGAAATTTTATGGAGAAATATGAAAACACTTTCTGGTGTGGTATTTTTCACTTTAAAATGCGGAAAGGGGTTGAAATAAACTGTTTCCCAGCTCTAGTTAACGAAATTTCAAAGAAAATTAGTCAACACTACGCAAAAATTCGATTTGGATAGTTTGTTTATTTAGAAACTTTTATCTCTTGTGTTTTGATAGTCTCGATGAAATTGTGTCAACATGTAGCTTAATACATGTCAGATCAAAACATTTTTAGATAAAGAATCTAGTGATAATAACGATAATAATAAGAATCTAGATAATAACGTATTGCAGTAGAGTAAATGTCAATAAAATAATATTAGAAACATCCTAAAGTGACAGCGGCCGGATTTTTTCCTAAAAAATTAAGCAGCCCACAAGATTCTTTATCTAAAATGTTTTTTGTCCTGACATGTAATGCTTTACATTTTATTTTTACTCAAATCGGTGGAGTTTTATCAAAAAACATAAGAGATAAAAGTTTCTAAACAAACTAAACTATCCAAATTGATTTTTTGCATGTGTTTGATAAGCTTTTTTCTTTTAAATTTCGTTAACAAGAATGATAGGGTAGTTTATTTCAACACCTTTCCACTCATTTTAAAAAGTGAGAAATTACCAGAAAGTATGTTTTCATAACAGTAATGCTTCCATAAAATTTTATTAGTCTATCGTTTTTCGTTTTCAAGATAAAAAATAAAACATTATTTTCCGCCATCTTTGTACCGCGATTTCTTAATGGTTGACTTTTTGACCCAACGTTTATAAAAACAAACTACCCTTTTATTTTGAAATTCAAGGAATCACCCTCAAAGTTTTTTCGCATTTGTTTTGAAACACCCTGTATAGTGTTCAACATGCTGTGGTGCATCGGTACATGGGACATTCCATGTAAATTTTGAAAAGCTCAAATACTATCTCCCCAGACGAATTTATGCAAGAGTTGTATTATACTTTTTTGAAACGGCGTTAAACTGTACTTTTTTGTTTTATTTAGAATCGGCATTTAAAAGTTATTTGCGAGTTATTTTGTTTAATTTTATTTCGTGAGAAACTTAATGTCAACAAGTACTAGGCGTCTATCCAGGATTATGTCAATCGACAATGAAGTTGCCACAAATGAGTTTTGATTTGGATTCAACTTTTTTCGCAATTCTTTATTTTTAAACTTAAAAAAGAATTTGATATCTTTGAATTTCTTGATTTTAAAATTGAATGTCTCACTTCAAATCTTTAGCCAGCTGATGCTCTGTCTATCGGCTCTAGAAGAACGGTTTAGCGGGCAGCTGTTAGAAGACAGTCAAAATACAAGGCGGATTTGAAGCTAGCATTAAGTTGCAAACCCCAGTGAAGTAAAATTAGCTGTTGCACTTTTACTGGCATAGAGCAGTTGCAAATCAGTGAATAATAGCCTTGTATATGAATTTTTAAAGTAGCTCCACCTAAGACGCTTATGGATGTAAAACCAGATGCAGGCGTATTTCACAGTCTTTTACTACAGAAAATATTTTGTTACTCTGAATTTTTAAGCGGCCAATAAAACAGAGAAAATAAAATTGATAATTTTCGGACTGTGGCTAATTGGTTACTAATCGACCAGATACTTTTGTCTATTAGATATATAAAGTTGGTAATTATATATAGGTCTCTGCCCCATAAATAGTACAATGGGTTCCCTTTTCTCCGTGCGGCGACCACACATTTTAAAAGCCTAAACAAACAATTTCAACATCCCCTCGCTTCCCTGCTCCCTTACCTCATTACATGCCCTTGCATCATTTCTTATTTAGTCTTTTTTTGTGTGCGGTACGACCCACATCGAATATCGCGTAAAAGATATCGATCGGCTCTCGCTCCGTAGAGCGGAGTGTTTTAGATTATCTTAAACGGATGGATAAGCGATTAAAGTTATTAGAAAATAAAAACATGCGTAAAAGAAAAAGATTAGTGACAAGTTTGGAAGAGGAAAGTGTAACAAGTTTTGAGAGGCAGGCGAATAGTAGTGATTATTCGCAAGATTCTGAGGACGAGATTAGAAGCAGTGTTTGAGATGTTAGAAATAAAGGTAAATAAACATATAACATATACATATACAATACCTGAATAGTAGGGGGAAATTTCTTCTAAGCTTGGGTATATAGGTATTGTGGGTGAATACCTTAGTGAATGCTTATATTATCTAGATTTTTCCACTTATGCTTATATTACACTAATATGGCAGAGTACGTTGGTGGTTAATGGTAGCTTGGTTTATAGGACATTAAATTTATTCACGTTAATTGTAGCGGAGCACAGTGGTTACTCTAGCTTGATGTGTAGGTATTGCTAGAATACCTCAGTGACGCTTATATTACCTAGTTTTTTCCCACTTATTACATTAATACAGCAGAGTACGTTGGTGGTTACTCTAGCTTGGCATATATGAATTATTGATGCATCACTTATCGCATGGCTGTCTTATTATACTAATATGGCAGATTACGTTGATGTTACTCTAGCTTGGTTTATAGCATTAAATTTATTCACGTTAATTGTAGCGGAGTACAGTGGTGGTTACTCTAGCTTGGTGGGTAGGTATTGTTGGTGAATACCTCAGTGAATGCTTATATTATCTAGTTTTTCCCACTTTTTACAGTAATACAGCAGAGTACGTTGGTGGTTACTCTAGCTTGGTTTATAGGACATTAAATTTATTCACGTTAATTGTAGCGGAGTACAGTGGTGGTTACTCTAGCTTGGTGGGTATGTATTGTTGGTGAATACCTCAGTGAATGCTTATATTATCTAGTTTTTCCCACTTTTTACAGTAATACAGCAGAGTACGTTGGTGGTTACTCTAGCTTGGTATATATGTATTATTGGTGAATATTTATCGCATGGCTGTCTTACTACAATAATATGGCAGAGTACGTTGGTGGTTACTCTAGCTTGGTTTATAGGACATTAAATTTATTCAAGTTAATTGTAGCGGAGTACAGTGGTGGTTACTCTAGCTTGGTGTGTAGGTATTGTTGGCGAATACCTCAGTGAATGCTTATATTACCTAGTTTTTCCCACTTATTACATTAATACAGCAGAGTACGTTGGTGGTTACTCTAGCTTGGTATATATGTATTATTGGTGAATACTTATCGCATGGCTGTCTTGCTTTTATTTTCAAAGTTGGTAGTCCCATAAGGGCACGTTGGTGGTTGTCCTTATGGAGTGACGTTTTGCTAAGCTAGCTGTATAAGATTTATAAACTCCTTAAGCATGAGTTAGCCCAATATGTGTTTACATATCATGATATTTTCTTATAGGTGAAAGCGCTAGTACACTTATTGAAAAAGGTATTGGAAAGAGCCTACCTAAACCTTTCTAGGAAGGTTTATTAGCGGTTTTAGGAGATAAGGTAGACGGGAAAAATACCACGACACCACCGATTGAACCGGAAATTGCAGAAAGATACATACACATCGCAAAAACCGGCCTTGAAGAACCCGTTCTTAACCTATTAATGGAAAAGTACCCCTCTCCAGAGAATGCCACCTCTTTAGGACCACCACAGTTAAATTTAATGGGGAAACAGGCCATACATGATAATGTGGAGTGCAGAGATGAAATTGGCTAAAATTCAATCAAGATTAGCAGCCAGTTTGTCGGCTATAGGCCAAGTAATGGCAAAAATTTTAGAGGAAAAGGGAAAGGGGGGAGAAAGGAATATAAAGCATTATATAGAGACCCTAAACGACACAGAACGTTTTATAACTGGTGTTATCCATTCCAAGTCAATATCGAGGAGGGAACTAGTGTCTTTCGATTTAAATAAAAATTGGAAAACCACTCTAACGGAATCCCCTTTGGATACCTGGTTATTTGGTGAGGATTTGGAAGGAAGATTAAAGGCGGGCAAAGAGTTGTCCGCCTTTAACTGTCATCCAGTCAGTTAAAGACTGTCAGAAGTACTCCAGGAAGAATCGTATCAAATGCAGCCAGATCTCGGTCCACGCCGCATTTAAACTTCAAAAGTCTGCCTCAACATCAGCAGGGAGGGAAACGGGACAGACTCAATGTTCGAGAAACTTCCTACAACCGCCCACGTCAAAGGCGGACCTGGAACCGAATACAACACTTCGGCGTAAGGTCGCGTTCTCAGGGAAGATGTATAGGGATAATAGATGTATTATGGCATGGTTGCAAGGTTTTAAAATTCCGTTTGTGACGAGACCATCACATAACATAATCTCAGGTAGACATAAATGGTCGGTGCAACAACATAAGACAATTGAGGGCAACGTTCGGAGATTGCTTAGTATAGGGGCTATTTCTAAGGCACAGCCATGTAAAAATCAGTTTATTACAGAGATATTCACGTTTCAGTTGTTTATTTAGATGATTTTTAATTACTAGGAGATTCTTATGATGCATGTTTAGCAAATGTATTAGAAACAATTGGACTACTCGAATATGGGGTTTATTGTAAACTATAAAAAGAGTATTATCTCCACAAAAAATTGTGACGTTTTTGGGGTTTAAATTAAACTCTATGGATATGACTATTTCTGTTCAAGAGGAAAAAATCACAAAAATAATTTTGCATTTAAAAAAGTTTTTAAGATGGAAGAAATGCACTACAAGGGAGTTTGTAAGGCTAACAGGGAAGTTGATATCCATATGTCCAGCCATAAGTACGGTTATTTATATACCAAATTGTTTCGAGAGAGAAAAAAATTTAGCGTTAAAGAGTAATAAAGGAAATTATAACGGAACTATGAAAATTTCTAAGAAGTTATGTGTTGATACCGATTGGTGGATTCGAAACATACCTATTAGCAAAAACTTATTATCATATAGTAAATACTCTATGGAAATATTCTCTGACGCATCAGATATTGGATGGGGTGTTTGTTGCAATAACATAAGTTCTCAAGGTCTCTGGCCTACCTACGAATGAGAAGAACACATAAATTTTAGGGAGTTACAAGCTGTTTATTTTGGCTTGAAAGGCTTTGCTAATGACTTATCTAACGTTTCTAGCTTGTGCAAGGTAGACAGTGTTGTCTACCCTATATGCCAGTGCAGTAGTGTTACTGCACTGGCATATACCTATATTACATAGAACATAATGTGTTCAATTTCCAAGTTAAACAATATCCCTCGAATAATTTGGCAATGGTGTGAGGAAAGGAGATTATTTATCGTAGCCTCTTATATTAGATCTCAAGAGAATAAGGAAGCTGACAGGGCTTCCAGGGAATTTAAGGTCGAGACAGAATGGAGTTTAGCGAGCTGGGCATTTGGGAAATTGGTCACTATAAGTGGGGTTTACCGGAAATAGATTTGTTTGCTACGCATATAAATGCTAAATGCAAGAAATACATATCGTGGCACAGGGACCCAGATATGTACGCCATTGATGCCTTTACAACAAACTGGGAAACATTTTATTTTTTGCTTTCCCTCCATTTTCAATGGTCCCAAAGGCTCTGCAAAAAGAAAAAAAATTATTTCTGATCAGGCAGAAGGTATAATGGTTGTACCCAACTGGGTTTCGCAACCTTGGTATTCGGTTTTAAGGGCGATGTTAATAGATGAGCCGATTATTTTTTTAAATTAATAAATATTTACTTCTTTTAGCGGATCTCCCCACCCGTTAGCCAACATCTTTCTCTGACGGGAGGTCCGGCTATCAGGCAAGCCTTGCTCTTAGGGAATGTTCCAGAAGAAGCGCTGGAAATTTGCATGTCTTCAATAACAAGTAACACCTTAAAACAGTCTAACTCAGGGCTTAAATAATGGTGGGAATTTTGTAGCGTTAAGAACTTAGATCCCTTCTCGGTTTCGGGTTCCAACGTTCTAATATTTTGACTCAACTCTTTAACGAAGGCGCATCTTTTAGCTCATTAAGTTCTTATAGAGCAGCCATAGCACAGATAGCGGGCCCAGACCTCTTACAAGATTTTCGTATGCAAAGGTTTTTTAAGGGAATATATATGTTGAGACCTAATAAGCCCAAGTCCGAAAATACCTGGGATCCTACGTACGTAGTACTTAATTATTTAAAAATAAAAAATAATTATGAGTTAACCTTGGAGGGGCTTACGCATAAATTAGTGACATTACTGGCCTTAGCATCGGGTCAACGTTTACAAACACTATCGCTTATTGATATAAGGGAAATTTTTCGGAAGTTAGGGGAAATACATATAAAAATTAGCGCAAGATTAAAAACATTCGGTAGAAATAAGCCGCAACCCTTTTTACGCTTACCTTATTTCAAGAAAGACGCTAATTTATGCGTAGCTAGCACGTTAGTAGAGTATCTAAAACGAACAGAGAGCTTAGAGGAAGCATAACTGCTCTTTTCATAACAATCAAGAAACCGCATAAGAAAACATCCACTCAAACCTTGGGGCGCTGGATTAAAATTGTCCTAAATAAGAGTGGGATTGATACGGATCATTCTACCGTTCATAGTACACGGTATGCTGCAACTTCAGCATTTGCCAGGAAAGGATTAAAATTTTGATACATCAGACTCGCTGCTGGTTGGTCTAAAAATTCTAGAATGTTCGCTATTGTTTACAATAGACCCTTGATGAATAATGAGAATAGTTTTGCGGAGAAATTAATCTTTATATATTTTCAATATAGAAATGGGAGAAAAGATTATGTTGTTGTTATTGCTTTAAATATCTACACTGTTCTTATTTACGAAGACGAGACCGTATATAATCACAAGATTAAACGAACTTACCTGAAGTGAAGTTCAATCTTGATTATTTGAAGGTCTCGTCGAAGTAAATAAGTTCCCTCCCGCCCTCAACCTCATTTTACAACAACATAATAAGTATCTTTAAATTGACTGAGTAAGAGGTGATGCAAGAGCGTGTAATATGGTAAGGAAGCAGGAGAGCGAGGGGCATGTTGAGCGAGGGGAATTTGTTTAGGATTTAAAATGTGTGGTCGTAGCACGTAGAAAAGGGTACTACACTGTTCTTATTTACTTCGACGAGACCTTCATATAATCAAGATTGAACTTCACTTCAGGTAAGTTCGTTTAATCTTGTGATTGTTACCTACCATTGTAAATACCCGACAAATTCCGCAAGGCCGACGAGGTCGATGTTTTTCACTGATAAGAAAAAAAAATGTTTGTTTAGATAATTTTCGAGATATTTTTTCTTTCTGAATGCACATTTTAAAGTATTTTATATTCTTTGTCCGCTTGATCTATTATACTGGTCGCACGTATCGAAGTTTTATTTCTTGTAGTTTTAAAATATTTTCTTGTTTCTTTGTAGTTGTAATGTAAAATTAGATTAATTTATTAAGTTTGATTATAATGTTTAGTGTAGACTACCAGAAGAAATTTAGTAGTGTTTTTATATTTTATTTTGAAGTTAAGTAGTAGGTGAAGGGGTAATTTGGTTAATTTTTCTTTATGTTTGATTAATTAATAAGTTTGATAATTTGTTTAGTGTAGAATACAAGAAGTAGTTTGTGTAGTGTTCTTGTAAGAGATTATATTCATTTATTTTGTAGTTGAGTAGAAGGTGAAGGTATTTGGGTATTTTTTTCTTTTTGTTTTTCTTCTAATAATTATTGTAGTAGTTCTTTTAAATATTGTGATAGATACATTATAATCTTCCTTCTACTTTTCTGGTAGTTGAATATACGAAAAAAATCTGATCAAATTTATTTTAAATGAAATTAATCTAGTCTTATTAATTAATCAAATTAAACTAGTCAAATAATATTAATTGCAATCAATTATTAAAAAATATTAATTATTTTGGAAAATAACTTTTGAAATGGAGTATTATTGATAAAATTTAGCCAATTTTTTTTACCCAGTAGCGTATTTCAATATGATCTTATCATTTATCACTGTATAATAACTTTGTTGTGGCAGAAAAATATACCAGTTAGTTTCAAAATATTATTTTTTTTTCAAACGTCACAAAAGTATTAATTTTTGCGACGTGATTGACAATATAAAAAAGTCATTTTAACGCCTAGGCATAAAAGTAAAGCACTTTACGCCTAAGCATAAAAGTATGAAAATATATTATTAAAATGACATAAGTCTCAAATTCAACGAGCCGTAACCATAGTTTCTCGATATATAATTACTCATGGTACAAAGAAAACTTGAAAACAAGGTATGGTCGATAGCGTCTCCAATTTCGTTCAGTTTGCGCATATCGCCTGTGACGTCATATGCCATACAACAAAATATCCGTATTGTTCAATTGCCACTAATAAAAAAAGACCTAAAATAGGGAAGAATTAAATAACCCCTAAAGTTATGTAAAATCATCGAGCTGGACATTTGAAAAGTTATGACACATTATACACATTTATTATGTGTCATCTGTTTGAAAATTTGAAATTGGCGCGTGGAGCTTGCCGACCAATATTGCCGTTTATCACCTGTGACGTGGTGACCAACCTGCGCAATATCATACCTTGTTTTTTTTGTATCATATAATTACTTACAAGGTATGAGTTTTAAATATTTTTATATTATTTGGAACGTTTGAAATTGTTTAAAACATTATTTGTGGCGTTTGAAAAAAATAGCATGTTTTATTCGGAGTAAAAATGACTTTTGTGCTTCGGCTGTATGTCAAACCTACAGTCTCGCCACGAAAAGTGTCATTTTTACTCCTAATAAAACAATATACTAGAAAATTTTATGGTTTAACGGGCTTTGTGAGTTAAAACATAATGATATTTTCAGTTTTTATAATTCTTGATCGAAAATAAACGGCGTCAGCGATGGCTATGAAATGAAGATCGCTGTTATTTTATATGTAAATTTATGTGGGAAATGTCGTCGATCGTCATTTCCCTGCCAACTGGACGCCGTTTTTTTTTCATATGGTACAAAGTTAAAGCAAACTTGGCTCTGACCATGTTTTACGCTAAGAAAGATTTCGTGTAATAAAGATTTTAAATGGTGTATTAAGTACATAATATTTATTTAAATGTCAAATAATATTATTGAAACAAGTGCCAAGTTTTATTTTTAATTAAGAAAAAAATTGTATAAACGTTTTGTTTTCAAAAAAAAAATTATCTTAAATTCGTAAAACCTCAATTTAGAATAAAATGATCGAAGAATGAAATAAAATTTTATAGCCCTGGGTCAAATCGAAATAAAGTAAGTGTATGTAACTTTTTTTAAATATTATTAATTACCAGTAATTAGCATTAATGTACCAATATATTGAAATTTGTTATTTCTTTGTTAAATACGGTTTAGAATCCTTAAAATAACAGCAAAAATAATCGAAAATCAACAATGAAATAATAGTTTTGTTTAAATTTCTTAATCAGCTGAGCCCTATTATAGTTCGCAAAAATCCGAGCTATATTATTACATTACTCTGAGGGAAATACTGCAAATAATCGATATTTTTGACTCCGCCCCTCTCTAATCACATGCTTCATTCTCTTTTTAAAGCTTTACGATTTGTTCACCAGAGGCAGCATATTTTGTCGAGAGGTTGACCAACTTAAGAATATATAAACAAGGATAATAGTTAATATTCACTGATTTCATTACAATAATATACACGTGAAAAAACTTGCAGCCTTGTCTTAAACCCTTAATAGTCATCATCAGCATCATTTGCAGCTTATTCAACCATTTCCAATTATGGTGTAGCCTCCCTCACATATTTAGATACTCTTTTTGTAGTTGGACCCATTGTTGCCTGTTGTTGACTATGCGGGCCCAAGATATCCCTGCTAATTTTCTAATATCATGGTCCCATCTCAGGTTTGCTCTTCTTCTAGGTCTCTTAATTCCTTGCGGGTACCATGCTGTAATTCTTGTGGTCCATCTGTTGTTCGTCCTTCTTGCCAGGTGTCCTTCTTGACCATTACCACTTGAGGGATTTGATTCTGTGGATGACTGTGTGTACCGATGGGTCTTTTGTCGTGTCCACTCTATTATTTTACGGTCTCTCTTGATTATTCCCAGCATATTTCGTTCCGTTGAGCGTTGTGCGACCTGCAGTTTCTTTATGATGTCCGTTTTAAGTGTCCAGGTTTCGCATGCATCGGTCGTGACTGGTAGTACACATTGGTTGAATGTTTTCTTCTTTAGATAAAGTGGCATTCTAGATTTGAATATGATTGAGTTTCTACCATAAGTACTCTATGCTAACTTAATTCTTCTGTTGATTTCTGGTAGTAGAGATCCCGAGCTGTTTATTCATTGTCCCAAATATATATATTCTTCTACTATTTCCAGTGTTGTGTCATTTATTAGAATGTCTTTCCTTTCCACTAGTTCGTTTTTTTTTTGGAGACCCAATTTATTGCTGGCTGTATTTAGTTCGTTAATTTGTGCTTATAGAACTATTAGCAATTAGGACAATATCATCAGCAAATCTTAGATGGTTAGATTTATGGTTAAGATTTTCTTCATCTATTTTTAATCCTTTGTTTGTCCAGTCCAGTTTACGCAAATTTTCTTCTAGTGTTGCTGTAAACAGCTTTGGATATATCCAAAGCTATATGTCGCGTCTCCCTGTCGTACTCCTTTGCCAGTTGGGAACTCTGGGGTTGTTTTATATATCATTACTCTTGCTTTGGCTTCTTTGTATATATTGGCGAGAGTTTCTATATAAGGCCTGTCAATACCTTGTTTCGCTAGGGCTTCTATTATTGCCTTAGGATATTCGAGTCAAAAACCTTCTCAAAGTCTATAAAGGCTATGGCTAGTGGAAGTTCGTATTCTTTTGTTCGGCTGATAGTTCCTCTTAGGGTATGTATGTGATCAATCGTGCTGAAGCCGCTTCTCAAGAGGCGAGCTTGTTCTCGTGATTGCTGTTGTAAATATATTGTATGTTACTGGTAATAGGCTTATTGGTCTATATTTTCTGATGACTTCCTTGCCGCCTTTCTTATGAATTAGAATTATGTTGCCGCTATTCCATCCATGTTTTCTGCTTAGATAGCTGGTATATATGTATATTTGCTAGGATTTTCCAAGTTCTCATACCGGCGGCGCGGCGTACTTAAGTAATGCCAATACTTAAGTACCGCTGTTATGCCGTCGCGCGTCGATCCCTGCTGCTTTTCCGTTTTTTATATCTTAAAGCGCCTTTTCTACTTCTCCCACGAGAACTTCTGGGGCGTCTTGTGGTAGGCACAGTTTTTCTTCTTCAAGTAGCCCTTATTCATACCTAACCTGCTAATTTTCTTATGACCATTTGCATAGAAATCTGCTTATCGGCAAATTGGGTTCTAAGCTCGTCAAACTTTTTTTAGAAACAATCGAAACTGGACTTCGAAAACAAGAGTCGAGCGAAGATGACGAGCTGATGGTAAATAAGCCGTGGTAGTATTTAAAAAAAATATTATTGTTATTTTTCACGATCTTTTCAAAGCAAAGCTGTTAGTAATTAAAACTGAAAAAAATCACACGCATGGAACCTTTTCAAGCTGAATAGAGGGAGTGAGAGAAACAGATAGAAAAATGGAATAAAAAAGTAAATTGGAACAGGAAGCAATTTTCTTCCCGCTGCAACGCAACATAGGCTATTAATGCCATTTGACAGCCTTCCGCAGATCCGATTGCCGTTGACACATCAATCGGGCGGCGCACAAAAAAAAAGTTATTTCTAACCGACTCTTATTGAATCGGCTGCTCCGGCCCTCTATCGGAATGACGCGCGAGTGTTTTGGACAGGCGCCCGCCGCTCACGCCTCCAAATAAACTGAATACTAGAGGTGTAGTTCACGACCGAACTAGTTCAAAAGATTGAATTGAGTAGGTGAACTAAATGATTAAGTTGGATCGAAAAAATTCGATGAATTAAACTAAACAAAAAGAAGCGGGATTAAAGCCAGGGACACATTATTCTGACGTGTTGTGTTGTGTTGTGACGTTACGCAAGTTTACATGCATCATACAGCTTATTTCCTTTGCATTTAAATGAACTACTTCTCATTATAAATAAATAAATGCCTTTATTGTCAAAACATTTTACAATTTGTAGACAACGGTAAAGTAAACAAACAAACAAAGTAAATAAACAAACAAACAAAAGAGAATACAAAATATTATACATATTATATTGTCAGTCTCATTGTTTAAAATAAACATTTATAAATGTTTACAATGTCAAAGAATAAAAAAATAAAAATAAGATTCAAAAATATTTAGTAAGTTTATAGTAAATATCAATGACCTCTAAATAAATGTATTTCAATGCCATTGGTAAATATAGTAATAGCAAACATTAGACCAGTGTTTACAAGATCAAAGTCGATTATCAAAATATAAGTCATTTACGGCGTAGAAAGCCTTGTCTAGTAAATAAGAGTTCAATGCTTTGCGAAATGAAGAAAATGATGTTATGGATTTGATTTCAAATGGCAGGTGATTGTGCATTTTTTTCGAGTTGTATAATATTGAACTTTTAACTAACTCTGAGCGTGGGGTAGGTAGATAAAGATCTTGCTCCGCTTTCCTGAGTGGATAAGTGTGAGATGGCCTACTTGAGAAGCTGTTACATGCTTACGTATTAGGCAAATGTATTCAAAAATAAATAAGGAAGGAAGAGTTAATATTTTTAATTTTTTAAAAAAGTCCTGGCGATGAGTTCTGCTGTTTAGTCCCAGTAAATATCGAACAGCTCTCTTCTGGAGCTTGAAAATGCGGTCAAATTGAGTCGCACAACACGTACCCCAGAATGAAAGGGCATATCTGAGGCGTGACTCAAAAAGTGCATAATAAACAGTTCTAGCTAGCGATGGGAACTATCGAATGAATTAGACTATCGAATGGTTAATGAATGAATGATTTCAACTATCGAATGGTTTTATTCGAATAAAATCATTCATTCATTTGTATACTAAAGCATATGTGACAACCTCGCCGTGCGACTAAATGGTTATCGTTGAGCCACGACTATCGAATGTTTTTGATAAATGAAATTTAGTATTCGTTTGATTTTTGTGTGCGTCAGTGCATTATTAGTTCTTCCAAATTTTTATAACTTCGCCTTATAAATACTGTGCTATTTTTGCGTTTATTAAAATATTTAAAATACTAAAATAGTAGTTTTTTTAATTGACGATTGTGTGCGTGTGCAGGTGGTCAAAATTTTTCCGAAAGTTTGTGTGATTTTCCGTAGCCCGATCTTTCAATTATTTAATTTTATATGGTATATGGTCTATTTTTTAATGGGAAATTTTGAGAAGTAGCAATTTTTAAGAGAGATGAGATGAACTTACAATTAATTTTAAAAATACATATTTGTATTTTAGATGTTTTAATAATATGAATTAGTTGAACTTAATAATTATATTAATTAATGTGGTTAAGTAAATGGTTATCGAACTCAGACTATGGGGTGAGAAAATTAAATTAAAAGTTTTACACGTGCCAATTTAAAAAAAAGTTAACGATGTTTGTATTTTGTTTATGCTAATTCTCTTACATGTAGTTTTTTGCGAAGAAATATTTCATTTATTTTTTAGTAAGTAAATACCAGTAAAAGTAAATATTATTATTATTAAATAGTAATATAAAGTACCGAATATAAATAATTTTGATTTCTAATTTTTATTTATATTTTCCTTGCATTACACTGCACGCTTAGAAAATTAATAAATGTTTATATTTCATGATTTTAAAATTTGTTGTTAATATAACAAATTAGTTCTGTAATTATTATTATTTAATAAACCAACGTTGCCACAAAAAATTGAGAGACTATATTATTTTTAAATAGGATCTAATATAAATAATTTTGACATCAAATTTGTTGTTTATATTTTGCTACTACTTAAAAAAAATGTTTATATTAAATGATTTCAAATTTTGTTGTTAATAGGTATAACAAATTATTACTGTTATTATTATTTATTAAACCAGTCTTTGCTTAAACACATTAAAAATAATTTTCCTACATCCAAAATAACAAGTATTATTGCAGTGTAACAACAGAATATTAATAAAAAAATATAAAATATATAGACATACTATCCCTAACTACTAAAGCCAAACAATAATATTCTTTGATAATATCAACTAATACCAAAATATGACAACAGCGCCCTTCATAATGTATTTTCTGTGTAAATACTAGCACCTTAATAAAAAAAATAATGTGTCCTTATCTATATCTGACTCCGCAAAAAATCAAAGATGCCGGCTTCTTTCATAGCATTGCCACCGACCGCTGTCGGGTTTCTCGGAAAGAAACCTACGTCGCGTCGCCGGGCGACAACTAAAATTCAGTTAATATTTTATTATAATCGATCCTGACGAATAAATGAATTTCATAAATGAATGGTTTTTGCTGCCGAATTACTAGAATACAATATTTCAAGGCAGATGACGGATCTATTCGATAATTTTTATTCGAATAGTTTTCAACGAATGTTTTCTTATTAACTATCGAATTATTCGAATGAATTGCAACTATCGAATGTTTCGATAGTATTCATTCGATAGTTCCCACTACTAGTTCTAGCCACTGACAAGTTAAGCTCCTTAGAAATAGATCTTAATGCAAAACAGGCGGAGCTTAATTTTTTCGACAAAGCGTCGATATTCATGTCCCATTTCAGAGAATTGTCTACAACAAGCCCTAAGAATTTTGAAGATTTTAGGACGTCAATGGTGGTGTTGTTAAGTACAAAAGGTTGCAGCGAGTTTTTACACGACAAAGTTTTAGTTTTAGAAATGTTGAGACTCAGGAGGTTCCAATCGCACCAAGATTTAATGGTGATTAAGATATTTGATATAATCCTATGAAGTGCCGTGACGTCCTTGTTGCTCCAAGTAACGCTAGCGTCGTCCTCAAAATGACATATTTTACCACTGATGCTTATGTTAGCAATGTTGTTAATAAAAAGAAGAAACAAATTAGGGCCTATATAGTACTGAGCCTTGTGGTACTCCACATTCTAATGGCTTGCTAGAGGACAACGTGGTATCCACCATCACAAGTTGATTCTGTTGCTCAGATACGACTTAAACCATTCGAGAGATGTTCCCCTGAACCCAAAGTGCTGCAGTTTATTAATTATTGATGGAAAAAACCGATTAATTTTCATTAATCGAACATATGCACATATTCTTTCGGTGATGAATGGCAAGTAACAAGCGACGAGCGATTCGCTTGATCGCTTGATTTAGTTTATTTCAAAGCATTGTCGATGTAGGTTGTAAAATTTTGTCACTCAGATACGCAACGGATAACGTCGTATAAATTTCCTATCTGCAATGTATGTAGAAAATTCGCTCGGCTTTCTATCGAGTATGTCACATTAAAATTGGATTTTAATTTATTTCATTCTAGGATCACTTGCGTTCGTCGTTCGTAACTCGTCACTTGCATCGCTCGTTCATAATCGAGCGATGTTGGTTATTGCAATAATCGAGTACTCGAGCGAGTTTTCGCTCGAGTTATCCCTTCACTACTATTCATCTGACGCTACGTTATCTGACGTGTTATGACACGTTGTATAGCAATAAAATGCGGCTAGTCCAGATTATCATCAGAAGCCGTCAGAACCATCAGAAAGTTTTCAACTGCTTAGTTGCATACAGTGACGTTTGATTTCTTTAAAATGGACAAAATTTTATTAATTGAGAACGTTAGAATCGAAATGAATATTTATTCAACATAAAGTCCTGGTATTACAGCAACCAACCTTTGCAAAGTAGATTAACTAACTAACGCATGATGTTCGCTCCAGAGCGCCCTATTTTTGTTTATTTCGCGTATCCACAATTTTCTTTTCTTTCTTATTTACTTACTTACTTACTGCCATTACTCGCTGATGAGTATTTGACATGCATTAGAAGATGGTTACGCCAGGCGTTTTCATTCTGAGCTTTTCTGTGACTGAAAAGCCCGATATACGTGATGTTATCTCTCTTCCGCACTCCGGACATTCAAAAATCGCATTACTTTGTTGCCTCTTTACTTTTTGGTTGTCGTTGTTAACTGAGTTTACAATTCTCCACCATTGCGCTCTATGGTGCGCTACTTTCTCTCACTGATACTTTCTTCCTTATTAACGTAGAACAAACAGCCGCCGCATATTCACATTCTTCAATTTCTTCTTCAAATTCGTCTGAGGAACTAGATACGTCATGGCGATATCAAGGCAAATAATGCACTGCCAGATTGGTTCTAAAAATTGATCGCATGAGAACAATGTATTCACGACACATCACATCATAATGCAACATAACACGATACAACACATCAGGTCAGAACAATGTCTCCGGCTTAAGAACGAGAATAAAATAAGTAGGGAATGGTTGAACTGAACGTGAAAAATTGAATGAAATTGTACTAATCTTCTATACAGGGTGTCCGAGAAAGCGTGTAAGAATTTTTAGGGGTTGCATAAAAGAAACATATGTTCTCTATACCGTTTCTAAAATACAGTTCATACCAAATAAACTTTTAGTCACGTGATTAAGCTTGACCGGCACAGCGTTGCCCACTTAATATATCAATTTTCTTTTAATCAAAACATTTTAGGAAACAAAAGTCGGTCAAATAGCACTCTAAGATCAACAGTGAACTAAAGAACTAATCTTTTGAACTATTCACTTTAGTGAGCGAAATTGAAAGATGGAAATCTCAGTAAAGTGAACTAAATTCCCCATCTCTACTAAATACGGCGACAAATCGGCCGTGTGTTTGTGCGGTGGCGGCATTGCGCGATTAATAATTGGATAATTTCGAACGAAAGCGTTTCTGGCCGGCAGAATCGGCACCCGTTGGGACG
>NW_022146776.1:0-6256 GCF_002938485.1 Sitophilus oryzae
ACAACAAGACATTATACTAGAAGAAGGGAAGAAAATTAAGTGCTGCACACAATACAAATATTTGGGTATGGAAATCACAAATGATGGACTGTTGGATACAGCAATTACAGAACGAAACCAACTTGGAAGGAATGCTATCACGGATTAAATGGGATACTGTGAGACAGAAGCATAAACAACAGGAACAAAATTCTAATATATAATACCATCATCAAGAGTATAACCAAGTACAGCTGTAAAGTGTGGTCAGTTAAGGAAACAACAAAACAAATGCTGGAAGCTACAGATATAGATTTTTGGAGGAGAGCAGCAGGCAAATGCAGGCAGAAAAAAACCGGGTAGACCGAGAAGAAGTTGGCAGGAAGGGATTGACACTTTTATGGAGGAAAGAGCTCTCGGAGACGGTGCATGGAGAGATAGACAGACATGGAGAGATGGCGTCGGAAGGCGTAGAACGTTTTAAACCGATTAATATGTATATAGATGCGTCTCACCAAAGTGTCATAGGTTTGCTACCACTGGCACAGTAGAACATTCGCCAAAATTTATGGCAGACCTGATAATGAAATACAGAAAGATTTTCAAAGGTGTAGAAAGTCAATTAACAGAGAATTGTATAAACTTCTGAAACTGCTGGAATTGACGGATCAATCTGAAGAAGAAAGACAAAAAAAAACACAAATATTGCAAGACTTTTTATTGCAATACCAAGTCAGGACCAAAGGTGAGGCCAGAGAAGAGACCAGACCACCCTGTATATTCTATCATTATTAATAAACAGGGAAAATATCTTACTAATCCTCCAAATCCGACCTTTGCTTTGCCGAAATATATCTTTAAATTTGACATGCGTCCAAAAAAAAATGTGTGACTTGCCGGTCAGGAACCGGCGAATAAGATATTTCTGGAAAACACGCGCGCCGAGGAAGAAATAAATGTCAGCAAACGGTTTCTGATTAATTTGTATTATTAAGACTGGCTGAACCTTTGGCGCCACTTGAGGTCTTCCCTCACTCCACACTAAAAAGATATTTTTTGCGATTTCCCATTTATTTATAGAGGCAGATGAATGTTAAGGTGGGACAAAAAATAAAATTCTTGATCCAGGAATTTTCGAAGATGTGTTTATCGGTAAAGCGGATGTGGGCTATTAATATTGATTTTAATGGATTAAACTATAATGGATTTTGATTTGAATTAGATATTAAATTAAAAAAAAAATTGTTTGCTATTAAGAAATAAATAAAAAATATATATTTTTCAGCCTTTCTTAAAAGAATTATTAAAAATACAACAACTGTCCTGAAATAAAAACTACATTAGGTTTTTACTTTAGATAGTCTGTACTTACTTTGCTACAAATATAGTAATCGTAAATCATACAGGATGTTCAAAATTCTACGCCAAACTTTCTAAAATACAAAATAATTTTTCTTCGTTTTTTTTTAATGGAACGCCCTGTATATTATTTTTTCAATAGATGGAGAATTAAAAAAAGTACATTTAGAGAACTTTAAAAATTTTAACGATTTCGCAGATATTTGCAGTTTTATATTTCATATGGCATTTTCCACAGCTACAGATGCCCGACGCACTTTTGCCGGACCCTGTATAATAGTCGAAAATAAAAAAAATGATCAAAACAAACCGTTGCAAATTATGAACTAACCGATCTTGGCACGGTCAATCCGTAAAAATAGTAAATACTTCTGTGATGAATGCTCTCGCTGAAAATTTTCGAAAAAAAAGTAAACCGGCGTGACGTAGTCAAAGACGCCGCGAAGCGTCTCGACGCTGATCTCAAGTATTTTTACGCATTCCACAGGCGGCGTATATTAGAAACGACGCCGTTCACAAATTCTTACAATATCTCCAACTTGCGCCAAAGAAAGTTCAGCAAGTCGAAAAAGTTTTCGAAATTTGATAAATTCCAAGTGACATTTTGCAAGTTTAGAAAGTTTTCGGTGTGCCTGTATAATTTTTGTGATATTTTTCTAAAAAGTTTTGGATAGTAACCACCAAACATGTCTACTTGCGTGGTAAGTACTTTTAAAATTTATTAATTATCAATTAACAGCATATTATAAATGACAGTCTGTCATGGATAGTTTTATGATCTGGTGTTTTAATTGGTTATTTTTTCTCATATTTTTCTGAGCACCCTGTATAATATTTAATAAATTAAAATAAAAACTTAACTAGAATAAGACTTTTGCTAAAGAACAACAGGGAACAAAAATTTCTAAAAATGCAATTAATTCTGAAAAATGTTTAATTATTTTTGATTCTGCAAATATCATTTTTGACATAAAATTTGAAAATATTTCAAAAACAACTTAATTTAGGTATAGAATATTATATGCAAAATATATTTAGAAATTTGACGTAGAATTTAAAAATCGTATTTTACTTTTAGATATAAGAATTTATTTTCACTCCCTATTACAATTTAATAAAATTTATTTTCGTCCACTCTGTATATTACATAAGTCCACATTTTAGTTAAGAAATTTAAAATAATATATTTGATAATATTTTGACAATGCTTACTTTTTTTATTATTACTTTCAACATACAATACGGATAAGAAGAAAAAAGTAATGTTCAAAAAATCCATCCGTGTAATCACTGTGTAAATTAATACAGACCAAAGTCATATTTAACATAAAAATGTTTGATTCTATAAATTTATAACATATACAACCTAAATTGTCCTTAAAATAATTTTATTTTACCCACCTGTTATAATTCGCAAACTTCTACTTTTGTCCACTCTGTACGTTGCAGTTGCGATATTTGCGTGGCCACAGTGTAACTAGATGAGCGTTAAAATAATATTTTTAATAATATTTCGACTGGACTAAACTTTTTTCAATAACGGAACATTTTTTTTCTTGGAGAGCTTTAAATTTGTTTATGTCAAGTTGACAGGATGCTCCTTTGTTTTTATCGACAGTAATGTTTGAATTAAAATTCTTTTATAAAGTAATAAATTACTTAACTAAAATTAATAATGGATTTTCCAAATATACTCACCTATATATAAATTTTCGAGATAATATAAATATTATCAATTATTACAATCAATAAAAATCAAAAAAAGGACCGAATATTGCCTATAAGTACTTGGAATTAATTATTAGATAAACGTCAACCTAAAACTGATTAAACACGACATAGACAGCTTGATTTCCAAGATAACTGTTTAACCTGTCATTATCTATTAAAAAAATATTATCGAATTTATGATATTATAAATAATTTCTAATCAGTATGAGAGCTTAATAGTCTGGAATGGCGGATACAAAGAACAGCAGTGTATTTATTATTTTAGAATAAATAGTATAAGATAGGTTTAAGAAAATGGTATGTCAAATATATTTTTCTATAGTTTTAAGGGTTGAAATTTTTTATTTTTGAAATAGTTTCATTCTTATGTTAAAAATTAGATACAATTGCAGTGCAAAAGATATTCAGTGATTTTTTGACAATTGCATTCATTTAGTCTAAAGTCTATCCACCAAGTGAATACAATGACAGTTGTTTTCTGTCATTTTAATTGATGGGTAAATTGTATTTTCTGTCTGAAATCTTCCCTGACTTATTGGACAGATTATAAATTTGTGTTGCCTGTCTTAATAAAATAATATACAGAGTCATAATAAAAATGCGATTTTGTTCTTTTCATAATTCAGAGTAAAAAATTTAGATTCTTTTTATTAGCCAGTTAAGATCTGTGAATTACTATACAGGGTGTCCCAATATCCCAATATGTAGTGGATATAGAACTACTACGTATTTTTAAAAATAAAAATAAGTTATTATGCAGTAGTTCTATATCGACAGAACACTACGACACCCTGTATATTCATCAACAGTGAAGCTACTTAAATTTGAAGTAGGTAACTAATGGCTACTTATTGTAATATACGTATACTATAGTCCGTAAAACGAATAACTTTGAATTTGACAGTTCCCGCGGGCTTTTCAAGTGTTAATTTTATTAGGTTAGCAACTTGCGGCCATGCTGACACCAATGCCGCCTCTAATAGAACAGCCTCAGAGCGAGATTTATGACGTCACGCTAGTTAGATACTACGGATTAATAAATATGTTGTAGAATACATGGAAAAAATAATTATTCCTCGTATTATTGGTTTGTATTTTAAAAATGATATAGTTTACATGAAATATACATAATATACAGTTAATAAATACAATATATATACCTATTTATAGTAATAAATACTTTGGCAGATAAACTATAAACCATACAAATGCAGCAAATGTTTTAAAATATGGCTGAAATTGTACTCCATAGTCAGTGTAGAAAGTTTTTGTGTTAGAATAATAATAATAAAAAAAATATGTGGTCATCTTTTGACAAGTTTATATTAGTTTATTAATTGCAGTAAACATTATAATATATAAATAAATGTTGTGATTGCAAATAATAATACATTACTATTAGTAGATATTGAATGTTTTTTTGTTAAATTAGATCGATTTTCAAACCCCAAAATTTAAAATATATTTTACATTTTACGCATTATCTTATGTACCACATTATTTGTATATTGTAAAACATTTGCTGCATTTGTATGGTTCATAGTTTATTTGCCAAAGTATTTATTACTATAAATAGATATATATTATCTTCTTAATCTAAGTATATTATATTGTATTTATTAACTGTATATTATGTATATTTCATGTAAACTATATCATTTTAAAATACAAACAAAAATACGAGGAATATTTTTTCCATGTATTCTACAACATATTTATTAATCCGTAGTATCTAACTAGCGTGACGTCATAAATCTCGCCCCGTGGCTGTTCTATTAGAGACGGCATTGGTCTAATATTTACAAATGTCAAAAGCTGATGACATTTTACTTTTGTGAATTATGATATTTCGTGTTGATTTTTGCAAGAAGAGGAAGAACTGTCACTTGTTTTATTATTTTCCTTTTCTATTTCACGAAAGTAAAAAGAGTTACCTATCTGAGTCGTTTAATACGTTACGCCAAATACGTTTAAATAAAATATACGACGGCCTCCCCATAAGAGCAATGAGAGGATTTACGTCCCAGTATTGAAGAAGGACAGAAAATCGAGTCGAATGTTCAAGACATAGGTTCATCCTTGTTTAGTCAAACCTCCTACAAACCAAGGATAGACTTATGTAGGAAATGCATTGAAATTCTATAGCCATCCTTCAATATCGGGACAGGAATTTAAGCGGTACCCTCCGTATACTTTATTTTAAACGTCTTTGGTTCAGGCACTCGATTTAAAGAATATCAGTAACTTTTTTGACAGAGGGATTTTATATTTGACATGTTGGTAAAAAATAACGGTCAAAATTCAAAGTTTTTCATTTTATAGACTATAGTATAGATTTTTCAAAGAGTTCTAGAAATAGATTGGCAAGCCTATTGATGTTTGAGTAAAATTGCTAATTTCCGGATTCCATAAATCACTGGATTTATCCAGAAATATTGGATTATATTAACCTTGAATATATAAGAGCTTCAGTTTTTGATGAAAGCTATTAATAGTTGTATCGAAAAAAACATATTTTTTTTCAATATTCTGGATATAGAGGGCAATCAAAAAAAATATTTGGCCTGCTTTTCTATAAACAGGACGTGGAAAAAGCTGTTCGCTGGTCATTTTGAATAATTCTTTTGACGTGACCACATATGATGTCTCTTGCCAACATTTTATATGCGTTTTATGTTGGGTATATATACATATACCTGTAAAATGAACTAGCCACTGCCAAAATAACCGATTAAAAGAAAGCTTTCCGGCTCATTATATACACATCCTCAAACAAATAAACCGTTGACGCAAAGTAGAGAAAATCAAGAAAAATGTTCTGGCAATGATTCAAAATGTTACGGAAAGGTCATTGTCAATTGTTCACCTTCTTTTATCCAACAAAAATGCATGTTTTCTGTACAGGGTGTCCTAATATTCCGTGGACATAGAACTACTACATATTTTCTGGAATCAAAATAATAATTCCTACCCAAAACTTAACTGAAATAAAATTTACCAAGCTTAGAGGGAGAACAATACACCCTGTATATTAACCTTTACTTTATCTTATTTATATAAATGTTGTTCTCTTTTGTTATAGGAGGCCGGATTAAAATCAAAAGTAGCTTTATTCAACAATCTTTCTGACAATCACACCAAAAAGCAAGCGGTGAACCCCTTCTCGAACGGCAACACTGTAGCTAGC
>NW_022146776.1:6264-9204 GCF_002938485.1 Sitophilus oryzae
CATTGAAATTCTATAGCCATCCTTCAATATCGGGACAGGAATTTAAGCGGTACCCTCCGTATACTTTATTTTAAACGTCTTTGGTTCAGGCACTCGATTTAAAGAATATCAGTAACTTTTTTGACAGAGGGATTTTATATTTGACATGTTGGTAAAAAATAACGGTCAAAATTCAAAGTTATTCATTATATAGACTATAGTATAGATTTTTCAAAGAGTTCTAGAAATAGATTGGCAAGCCTATTGATGTTTGAGTAAAATTGCTAATTTCCGGATTCCATAAATCACTGGATCTATCCAGAAATATTGGATAATATTAACCTTGAATATATAAGAGCTTCAGTTTTTGATGAAAGCTATTAATAGTTGTATCGAAAAAAACATAATTTTTTTCAATATTCTGGATATAGAGGGCAATCAAAAAAAATATTTGGCCTGCTTTTCAATAAACAGGATGTGGAAAAAGCTGTTCGCTGGTCATTTTGAATAATTCTTTTGACGTAACGACCACATATGATGTCTCTTGCCAACATTTTATATGCGTTTTATGTTGGGTATATATACATATACCTGTAAAATGAACTAGCCACTGCCAAAATAAGCGATTAAAAGAAAGCTTTCCGGCCCATTATATACACATCCTCAAACAAATAAACCGTTGACGCAAAGTCGAGAAAATCAAGAAAAATGTTCTGGCAATGATTCAAAATGTTACGGAAAGGTCATTGTCAATTGTTCACCTTCTTTTATCCAACAAAAATGCATGTTTTCTGTACAGGGTGTCCTAGTATTCCGTGGACATAGAACTACTACATATTTTCTGGAATCAAAATAATAATTCCTACCCAAAAGTTAACTGAAATAAAATATACCAAGCTTAGAGGGAGAACAATACACCCTGTATATTAACCTTTACTTTATCTTATTTATATAAATGTTGTTCTCTTTTGTTATAGGAGGCCGGATTAAAATCAAAAGTAGCTTTATTCAACAATCTTTCTGACAATCACACCAAAAAGCAAGCGGTGAACCCCTTCTCGAACGGCAACACTGTAGCTAGCTTAGGCAAACCAAAAATATCAAAGGAAGACTATGGAAAGTAAGTATGAATGAAACACGTTTTTTTCTTCTAAATTTAGCGTGCAATACTTGATAAATAGTAATCTAAAAATAGTAATTAGTTCGACAACAGTTTTCTTTCAAAGTACACATTGTACATATCATGTTAGTTGATTATGTATAAAATAGTAAAACATTTTAAAATAGACTCATAGAAATAATCGTGTTTTTTCCAGGCCTCCAAAAGGTTCTCTATCTGAGCAAAGAGGGTTCAAGGCAACCATCAGTGTCTGCAGGGAGATGCTCCAGTTGTGTGAAGTGATCAACCAATTCGGGGAACCCCTGTTCGCTGCTCACGAGAAGAAAAATGACCCTAGGAAAGTTATCAGTTTTGGAAACCTTTTCTCGGTGAGTGATTTTACTGTATTATTTTATTATAGCCACCTTAGCGTGAACTATTAAGGCTGGTTTATACGTATTTAGTATTTAGTACTGGACCTGGATATGTGTAAATCAGCCTTTAAACACAGAATATCTAGCTAGATATTCTGTGCTTTAAGTCATTTTAGTAAGTTGACAGAACATTTGAGACTACAAAGTATACAGGGTGAGTCAATAATAAGAGTAAAATTCCTTATTTTGGTTTGTTTTAAGAATTTTAAGAAATGTTATGATACACAATTTAAAATTATTGTTGTGTACCTATACAGGGTTCTTTAAAAAGTGTGGCGGATATAACATGATTTTTTAATGAACCACCCTATTTTTTTTATTTTTAGATTAATTAAAATTCAGTAACTTTTTCATATAAGTATATAGGGTGAGTCTTAAAATAAGTGCAAATATTTTTAGGCGTAGGATCAATGTTGCCAACTTTCAGAAATAGAATTTCTTACAAAGACACGGTTAAAATTTCCCGTTATTTCTAAAAATTCCCACGTGTTCTCAGATCCAATATATTGGTTTTAACACAATACACACATAATACAGATATTATGTTTTTCATCTGAAAATTTAAACATTTTTAGATAACTAAACCTATTATCATTTTTTTCGTTCTGAAAACACAGATAATGCACATTGTCGTTGACTCACCCTGGACACTGATGCGAATTTTTTATGTTTCATGTAATAATTAGAAAAATACCTAATGTCCATGCTTAAGTTTAAAGTCTTGTATTTATTTGTAACAATTTTCTTACAGATTTATACGGCAATCTCAGATAAAGTGGTGGGTATGCTTATAAGAGCCAGGAAATATCAGTTGGTTGAATTTGAAGGAGAATGCCTCTTCCAAGTAAGTATCTATCAATGACCTCTATCCATATTTTTATTCTTCGGTAATATTGTCAAAATTTCTTTAAAAAAAATTGTGTGCGCATGATTTGAACATTGATTTGAATTGAAACTTCTTCTTACTTTCGTCTGTCTATCTGTCTTACTTTCGTCTGCCTACCAATCAAATTTGGTCTCGATCGTACAACTTTTGACGTTTCTTACGTCAAAACTATCACAGTGACTCGTGTCGTAGTGCACGAAACGTCAAAAAAAATATCATGAAAAGATGAGGCTCTTCGAGTCCCATCTACCATTTAGAAGTTGCATTTCAAAAAATTATGTGTGCACTAAATTTAAAACAATTAAAACTGTTTTAAACCATTTAAAACACCTTTTTTTTTGTTTAAATATAAAAAATACCCGTTTTTTTAAACCCTTCTATATATATTTTTTTTTGTTTATTTACAGAGGCGCGACGACCATGTACCAATCATCTTACTCAAATCCTATCCAGAAATCTACAAAATCCTGAACGAAAAAATATCAGCTGCCAATGCCCAACTTAAAGAAAGCATAGCCGTCTACGGCGACCTTGAAACAAGC
>NW_022146777.1:0-17091 GCF_002938485.1 Sitophilus oryzae
GACGATACGATGATACGATATTAATTTTATTGATTGAATTTAAAGACTTCGGTTGGTTAAAACATAACAGTTTATGAATGTACGATTTGCTTGTGGTTGGTGTCATATTATATTTTTCCAGAGAGAATTTTAAGAAAGCTGGTTCTTTAATACATCTTTTGTTGTGCTCTCCTTAACACAGTACGGACCGTCTGACTGCCGGTAGACGTTACGTTTACTACTGCGTATCATATCTGTATTCAAAAACTGTTCACCCCTGCGCATCGCAAATTCGCCTTGTATTTCAGAAGCTAAGGAGCCTAGGACAAACATATGTGTAGCATATTTAGTTTCATAGAAAAGTAGCAAAGTAATGTGAAAATCGCATCATTGGATCTCTACTCATAAACGAGAAATCCGATAAAACACACGAAAATGGGATACCCTGTACCGATGTGATGCGCAGTAGCATAGTAGAATGACAAGAGTAGTTGGCACTCTCCCAAATATTTTCTGCCAGTTTTTACAATCTGTCGAATATCGGCAGATTGCAGAGCGTTTCAGTTAAGTTTCGTCCGTCGACCTGCGAGGTTCGAGCTTTAGGTCCCAGCACAGAGACGGATTGACAAAAAAGTGCCTTACTGTGTGCTGTTATTATTGTATTAATAATTCAAAAAATTGTGCTTTGAGTTTTTTTTGAGAGTCATTTGTGATCATGTTTGTGTTCAGGTTAATTTTCTCATGACTGATTACTATTTAATAATTTGATATTATTTTCATTTAAACCTCAATTTTTTATCGATTTTACTTTTGACAGCCATCCCTTGCTTGTTATTTAACGAACTGCACCATCATTGAACAAAAACTTGCTAATAACGAAAGTACCAAAAAAAAACTGGAAATCCCGGTTCCTTAGAGGCATGGTATCGAAATTACCGGTTCTGAAAAACAGCTCCGGTTCCGGAAAGGTACCATAACCGTGAATCGTCATATACAGGGTGAGTCTTAAATAAGTGTAAATAATTTTAGGGGTAGTATATTTTGGCCCCAGAAATATGAGAATTTTTCAGCGCATTTTTTTTTTAAATCTGGAAATATAGTTTTTAGTTAAAAAACATAATTTCTTGATAATATGGTAACTAAGGTTCAGAACCGGAAATTCCCGGTTCTTTTGAGATATCAAAGAACCGGGACTCGAAATTATTAATTCCCGTTTCTTTCGATACCTTCGGGACTCGGTAACAATAACTAAAAAAATATTCTTTTATTACGTGACAAAGTAGTGATGCTATTTTTCATTGTTCTTGCTTCTTTTCTCTTTTGAAAAAAAAATTAAAAAAAATATGTTATTCAGTACAATGTGTTGTTCAGTGTATTAGTTATCCAATGAAAATCACCTAACTATTATATTGCTTCAAAATAAACACATTAATGTTAAAATTAAACTTATTTTAAATTAAAAAAAAGTTGTAGAAAATCTTTGAAATAGATAATAATATAAAAATATGTCATTATATATTTTTTCCGCATTTTTTCCCATCAGAAGATTTTCAGATACAGGAGAATTGTTACTTACACGAAATGTGAAAATATTCTGTTTTCAAGCAAATTTTTACTCGATGATCATTTTTTTTATTTTATTTTATTATGAACTCATATTTTCCTAAATACCATAGAGAAAGGTAATAATTTTATATTACCTTTCTCTATGCTAAATACATCTCTGTGAAACTATGACGAGTGCCACGACTATACTTTGCCTAGTTATAGACTACAGTTTGAGGGTTGGAACCTTTGGTGTTACACAGCAAAATAAAAACACTAAATCACCACAATACACCAAAACACTTTTACTTTTACACTGGACGCGCGTTTCGCTCGATTTAGTGTTTTTATTTTGCTAGTTATAGACCACGACTATACAGCTGCGTCAGTGGTCACGGGACGTATATGACCTTGTTCTCGGTCATATAAAGTGGCAGAAAAAGAACGAAGGATTTGACAAGGAGTAAAGCTACTAGTTTCCTTAATACTATGGCAGTAGTCTACCGACAGCGAGACATTTGGTCAGGTGAGTATATACAGTAAAGCATAGCAAAAGATATACTAAAGAACCAGCTTTCTTAAAATTCTCGTTTTCCGACGTTGCTTGCTCTTGTACTATTATATTTTTTTAAGGTTAGATTAAATTTGCCAAAAAAGTGTTAAAACGTCCGTTATCATACGATCTTTTTCCGTTGACGGGCTGGAGTAAAAAATTTACGGATGAAAAGTGGAGCGAAAACGCTATGACAAATCAGAGCGCCTTGGATTGGTTTGGTTTGGTTTGGTTTGGTATCATCGTATCAGCGGATAACGGACGCATGAAAGTCAAGCTTTAGCTGTAAAATGAATATAGGGAACCAATATTTGGACAGTTCAAAATTTGCATGGGATTTCCTATGTTTCCAACGACGCCGACGATGCACCACCTTGTATATATCGCCTCTTTTTTCGCTTGTATCTGTTATATCATGTTTTTATTTATTTAGATTCAGGGGGTCCTTTATAGGATTGATAATTTCGATAAAGAGGTTTATTTTTTCTGTGATTTAATGGACGCACTGTTTCCTATTGCTATAAGATTAACAGAAAATACCAAAAAGTTCCTTAGACAAGGATACCAACTGAACCATCTATTTAATTTATTATATTCCATTATGTTTACAGTGGTTTTAGTGTGGCATTTTGGAGGTAGGTAAAAAAATACTGTTTAGCAATCGTTCAACGTTCAACGTTACCTGTTACCTATTACCTACATCATCATCGTTTGTCAAATACCTAGATCATGGATATGTTAGGTTAAGGTCCGATATTCGGTTAATATCGACATTACCTGGTTAATCTCGAGAATACCACACAATAAAACAACCAAAAACAAAACCAAACCCAAACATTAACATGTTAATGTCGACATTAACCGGACATCGGACTTTAACAGTAACAGATATATATCTCTCTCAATGACAATGTAAACCACAAAACACATACACAAGGAGAAGTGCGAGCGCCTTGCTAAATATTGGAAAGTGAAATTGACGTTTAAATTTGACACTGTTGACAAGTCTACTGCTACTAGCGCCCCCAATATCGCTTGTAGGAACTACGGACTAGATTGTAACGCATGGCGGGAAGTTTAAAAAAATAAAAAATTTTAATTCTTCATTTATTTTTAATTATGACATACATAAAAACACAAAAAATACACCATTTTTTAAAAATATGTTTAATATCATTATCAAATATACAACAGAAATTAATTTCAACAAAATAATTTTTTCCTCTGGGATGCTTTATATCTGTTGTTCTTTGTTTATCTATATTTCTCAGAGCATAATGCCGAACACGACTACAGTATATAATAATTTCAATATCCTAAGTGGAAAGAAAAAAGATCATCCTTCTGTTTTGTACTATGGTCCCTTTCTTCCGATGGCTCATCTCGTTGATATTTAGGAAGGTATCCATAAAATATATATTTTATTATCGGTCCTGGGATGAAAAAATATAAAATTCAATTTGATTTGATGATCCTTTTCTGTCACCTAAATCAGGAGAATGACAATGAGCATGTTGAGGATGAAAAAACTTATTTATCAACACTTACCTACACGTTAGTCCAAGGAGTTTTATCAAAAACCTATATTTGCCTAAATAATTTATGTATTCAATTTACAAAAACAAACTGCAGCGTGTGAAACAAAAGAAATAAAATGGCGACAAGTCAACGTCCAACGACCCGACAGGGAGAAAAGTGATGTTTGAATAACAAATTATGGGTTACAAAAAATTGTTTTTGTCTCCTTTCAACGCACACTTTAGAAAGAAAAAGAGATGAACAGTTATACTGAAAGAATGTCAAGGTTTTATCTGTCACTCTTGTCAATAATTATATATAAAAGCACCATAAAAGCACTCTAGGGTGGGGATCCTTGACAGTTCTGTTTGACGATTCATTTGACACATTTGAATATGATTTGAATTTGATTTGAAATTTTGTGGATTTGTCAGTCTTTACGGAGCTTATTTTATGTTATTTATTATTTATTCTACTACTAATAGTTGTATAAAGGTAGTAAATCTAGATGGAAATTGTGGCAGAACTTAAATTAACAGTGACACTATCGCGATTTATCGAAAAAGCTTCTAAAATAGTTGGTTGTATAGCGTGCGGTAGATCTCGGCAAAAAGTGAGTGAAATAATGAAACAACTTTTCACTAGTAAGTGACTATATAATATACATACGTGTAGTAAACCGATCATTTATGAAATTCACTTAAATTAACTAAATTATATATTTTTCTTGCATTTTAGCTTTTATTTATTACTTGTCAAAGATTAGATGTCAAAAGAATTGGATACGTTAATTTGACTTACCTGCTTCAGTAGAAGCGTATCGGATGTTTGTGTTAATAAATACTTATTATAACTTATCTATTTTTTAGTTAGAATTATATATTTTTATAACAATTTTAATAACTACCAACATTTATTCACAACGTAAAATAAAACAACAAATTATTGAGTCTACCCCACGTCTACCCTACATCATAGTTTTACATTTTTTAAATAAAATTAGAACGACCCTGATAAACCGGAATTTAAGTCGGCCATATTTGAGGCCCATCGCGGTGTACCTAAGATTTTTGATATGCTCCTTCCTTAGTCTTCTTATTCAAAGTTTGTTACTATGGCTCCAAACAGTGTCGTGCAACATTTTTTCCTAACTTTTAGCTGCTTAAAGAGATTGGTTAGTCTGATAGTTGTTATTTTTAATAGTAAAAAGACACACTAAAAAATTCACTCCAAATATATTTTATTATTTCATCATAATATATGGAACTATAATTCGCCTTTCTTTATTTTTTAAAAATTCTAATAACTCAAATAATGCAATGTAAGTAAATCTGGAGGCACGGTCGTGTTCTTCGTTGTGGATAAAGCAAGAATATTAATTTTTAGTGATCAAGAAGGCGTACTATAATTGCTATATTTCTAATATATCTGGTGTAATTGCTATATTTCTAATATTTCTAATATACCTTACGTAATGTTCTAATAAAGTTGCGATGAGTTTTTTACGGCAGTAGTTTTTACGGTAGTAGTACACTTCACACTAAAAGAGGTTCTAAGTAAAAAGGTCTGCTAGTAAAAATCTTTAAGCTTAAAGTTCGCAACACAATTCATTTAAATAAAAAACCGGTAATGCAAAACTAAAGCGTCAAAACGAATAACAATGTCAGGAAATAAATAAATAAATGTGGCAACTTGACATTTTTTACAGCAAGAGATATCACCTGAATCCCCAGCCGGAAATTTAAATCCCAGTTAGTCAGTTCAGCGCCTAATATGTCCATGGTTGGCAACAATGAATTTAAAAATCGCGCCCTCTATTACGTAACTAAAATTTAATTGATATCGAATATATGTAATAACTTATTCAACATATTTCTTATGTTTTATGTTTTTAATGGGATCAATTTTAATAGAAAAACAGTAATAATTGAATATTAAATTTATATTATTTTACCATAATACCTAAAATTATGATTTACCTTTCTTTATTTTTAAGATTACGAATAGTATAAAATACTATAAATGACGTATTTTTGACATTAAATTAAACATATTTTTTAACGGTTAAATAAAAAATGTGTTTAGATTTTCATATAGTATCCAAAATTCATAAAATATACAGGGTCAGTCTTAAAAAAGTGCAAATAGTTTCAGGGCTGGTAGATCTCAATAAAAGAAACATATTTTCTCTTTACCATTTTTCAAAAAAGTCCAAAATATCCGAGTTATTTTACTTTGAAAATTAAAAAATATATTTTTGTTTAAATTTTGAGTGACGTGCTGTTTTAAGTAAAAATTCCAATTTTTTTTCGAAAAATACCGTTAAATACCAAGTTTTAAAAAAACTGTTATCATCGCAATAAAACCTCATAGACGTTCTAGGTCGAAATATACTACCTATAAAAATAAATAATTTGAAACAAAATGAAAATTGTAGCTACTTCCTGTTCAACCAAAGTACCAGAAAGTGAAAATATTTTAAAAATTGAAATCAATATGTCCTTAGCCGAAAAAATTAGATTTATTTTTTAGGATTTGTAGCCCAAAAAAACTTTTAAAGAACTGGTTATGTGAAAAAATTTGTATACAGGGTGGGCCATTGAAAACTTATAATGGCTATAATTCTTAAACCAAAAAAGATATCAAAAAAGTAAAAAATACCGTTTCTATAATATCAAGGGGGAATATGACGTATTTTTTGAACCACCCCGACCTACCCCTTAGACGGCACCCCTACTCACTTGAAAATCTTAAATGGCAACATCCCATTTATGGCGCCTTTTTGGAAAGCCCATTAAAAATGCTAAACGATGATCATAAAGTTTTTAGTGTGAAATTGAAAAACTACCCCTTACACGAAAAATTAGGTAGACATTAATGAAAAAAGTGATTTTGGGACCCAGCTAAATTAGTCAAATGAGGTATTTTTCAAACCACCCCGACCCACCCCTAGGTGCCACCCCCTCACTTCTAATCTCATCAATGCCATTTTGAAACCATTGCCATCTTGAAGCTAAAAATAAAAAACGTAGATAATAAAAAAGGCAACACAAAGATGTTTTGCTAATCGTTCAGCCTAATTTTGCGATAACGCAAATTCTTCCTTATCAACTATTTTTTTTACTTTCAACAAACAGGAATCTTAAAACGTTTTCTTAAAAAATCTTTGCGTCTTCTATCGATTTTCATTCGTTTGCAAATTTGGTGTTATTTTAAACCTTTATTTGATTCGCTTATTTGAAAGAAAAATGGTTTATACTGTGGAAGAAAGAATTCAAATAGTTTTTCTTTATGGTGCTGAAGATATGTGCTATTTGGAAATGGTTATGTTACGTTTATGTTAGAGATTTGATTCTAAAGTTTCAAGAAACTGGATCGGTCAAAAATAAAAAAAAGGACAGGGTCCAGGATACTGAATGAAGAAATGCAGATGGAAGTTATTGGTCAGGTATCGGTCAATCCAGAAGCATCAACACGCCAGTTGGCATCAATCACAGGTATACCTCGAACATCTGTCAGAAGAGTATTGAAAATGCACTCCTATTTGTTGAAGCTAAAAAAATAGATGATAAGGAAGAATTTGCGTTATCGTAAAATTAGGCTGAACGATTAGTAAAACATCTTTGTATTGCCTTTTTTATTATCTACATTTTTTATTTTTAGCTTCAAAATAGCAATGGTTTCAAAATGGCATTGATGAGATTTGAAGTGAGGGGGTGACACCTAGGGGTGGGTCGGGGTGGCTTGAAAAATACCTCATTTACCTCATTTAGCTGGGTCCCAATTTGTAACTTATACTGAAACATCACTTTTTTCATTAATGTCCACCTAATTTTTCGTGTAAGCGTGTAAGGGGTATTTTTTCAATTTCACCCTAAAAACTTTATGATCATCGTTCGTCATCACGTTTAGCATTTTTCATGGGCTTTCCAAAAAGGCGCCACAAGTGGAGTGTTGGTATTTAAGATTTTCAAGTGAGTAGGGGTGCCGCCTAAGGGGTAGGTCAGGGTGGTTCAAAAAATACGTCATATGTATTCCCCCTCGATATTATAGAAACGGTATTTTTTATTTTTTTGATATCTTTTTTGGTTTAAAAATTATAGCCATTGTAAGTTTTCAGTGGCCCACCCTGTATGAAAAATTGTGTTTGTTTAGAACTTAGGGAGAAGAACTATTGGAATTTGTAACGGAATTCAATTACCTCGGCAACTGAGTATAAGAAGGACAACTGAGTATAAGAAGGAGATAAGAAGGGCAAAGCGGTCTGACTTTAGATCCTTTTGCGAAAACATCACTTCTACTCCTGATGCAGCTAGATTACACAAAGCTATGGCCAAGAGTGGGTTTATCCCCATCATGGCACTTAAGAAATCTGACGGAAGCTACACGGAGGGAGAGGAAGAGAGAGCAAATCTCCTACTTTATACACACTTTCCAGGTAGCATACCTATTGATACTTATGTAGCTCCCACTGAACCTCACAATCCTTACAGGGAAGATTGGGAAGTGGCCAAGCTAGTAATAACAGAACAAAAGCTGAAATGGGCGATCGACACCTTTCAGCCCTATAAAGCAGCAGGAGTGGATGGGATCTTTCCTGCCCTTCTAAAGGAGGGTCAGCAAATAGCTACTCACCATCTACTAAGCATTACAAGAAGCAGTCTAGCGATGGGATATATACCAACCACATGGAGAAGAGCAAAAGTAATCTTCATACCCAAAATAGGCAAAACTGACTGGACAAATCCCAAGTCATTTAGGCCTATTTGTCTCACATCGTTCATACTAAAAACGCTGGAGAAAGTAGTTGACAACCATATTGGAGAAAATCATCTAAAGGTTAAACCACTGCATGATAGTCAGCATGCATATAGAACGGGCAGATCCACAGAAACTGCTCTGTACCAATTAACGGAGCTAATACAGACAAGTCTGGATAGCAAAGAAACAGCAATTTGTGCCTTCTTGGATATTGCGGGGGCGTTTGACAATATACCACATAAGGTGGTCAGGCGATCTCTAGAAACAAGAGGGGTGAACAGAACTATTATTCGCTGGTTTTGGGAAATGCTGTCAACACGAACAGCAGAGGCTCAGATGGGCACCAAAACTGTAGCTGTTAAAACAACGCAAGGAACTCCACAAGGTGGAGTAACCTCCCCTTTGCTGTGGAGCTTGGTAGTGGATGAACTACTAGACGAATTAACTCTAGCGGGAATACACTGCATTGGGTATGCAGATGACATAGTCATCATCGCTCGGGGGAAAAGGCACCCTGTGTAATATTATCCAAAGACGACTCCGTATCACTGAGAGATGGTGTAGGACTGTCGTGCTGAGTATCAACTCAGACAAAACCGCGATAGTGCCATTCACCAGAAAGCGAAGTCTGAAAAACTTGAAAAGAATTCAACTAGATGGAAAGGTAATACTGCCAACACAGGAAGTTAAATATCTGGGAATAACCCTGGACAGTAAACTCCTGTGGAACAGGCATATTAAGAACACTACCAGCAAAGCCATAAAGGCTCTCATGATATGCAGAAGACTGGCCGGAAATAGATGGGGCTGCTCCCCTAACACTTTGCGCTGGATGTATACCATGATAGTAAGACCCATGATTACTTATGGAGCAGTTGCCTGGTTCACAAAACTAGAGCAACGGACGGCAAGGCTAAACTTGTGCAAAGTCCAGAGACTAGCATGCGTTTGTATCACAGGAGCCATGAAAACCTGTCCAACAGCAGCAATGGAGGTCATTCTAGATCTAACACCACTGCACATTGTCATTGGTAGAGATGCCCATGCGACAATGATTAGAATGGTCACTAACGGAATTAGAACTGGGAGAATTGTCAGATCAGGGGCTTGGAACACCCTCAAAAAGGAAATACCACTCCTGAAACTCCCAGTGGACGATATGCCAAGAACGTACAACTTTGAGAAAATCTCAATGTAGTATTGAGCAATAAGAAGGATTGGAAGAGCGAAACGCTTGCCCAGCAGTTAAAAGACCATACCATAACTTGGTATACTGATGCTTCCAAAACCAATACGGGAACAGGGATCGGAGTGTTTGCGCCGAGAGCTAATTACTCCGAACCAATGGGCACTTACCCTAGTATCCTACAGGCAGAAATCTACGCTATCGAGAGATGCGTACAACTTATCTTAGATAGGAACTATCGGAAACAAGAAATAGCCATCTTATCTGATAGTCAAGCAGCGTTAAAGGCGATCAACTCAGTATCAATCGATTTGAAATTGGTCAAAGAATGCATAGAGAAGCTGAATAAATTAGGCAAAGAAAACAAAGTCCTCCTACACTGGGTGCCTGCTCACCAAGGGATAGAAGGCAATGAAAAAGCAAATAATCTAGCTAGGAAAGGAGCGAACACTCCACTAACTGGACCAGAACCGTTCTGCTTTCCAGTGGTAACCAACTCAAGGCGGAACTCATGAACTTGGAAGATTCCATCCGCAACCTGGAATGGAAATCTTGCAATGGTCTAGGACATTCAGAAGAAGTTTCTGAGGGCTTATGATCAAGAAAAATCACAGATCTTCCTGGGTCTGAGTAAGAACAATCTTCGGATTGTCACGGGGTTTTTAACAGGACACTGTCTCCTCAATGAACACCTCAGTAGATTGAAACTAAGAAGAAACGGCGAATGCAGATTCTGTGGGGAAGATGGTGAAACACCAGTACACCTCACTGAGTGCGCCGAGACGACAACCATTCGTGCCATGAATTTTGGTACGACTGATATTGGAGATGGAGAACTACCCTCTATAAAACCGCCCAGATACTGGCTTTTGTCAAAGCCCTGGGACTGTATGATGAGTTATGATTCAAGAAAGGGGGACACAATGGATCTGTAAGGTCGAAGTGATTAACCCCCCTCCCACTCATTCTAAATTCTAAAATTCTACCTCGGCAATTTGATTTCGGAAAAGGCCAATATCGACTCTGAAATTCAACACAGGATTAGCAGCGCCTCAAGACCGTTCTGAAAATTAAAAAACAGAGTTTTCTTCAACCATGACTTGGGCACAAAAACGAAACTTGCAGTGTCCCGAGCAATAATAATCCCCACTATGTTGTATGGGAGCGAAACCTGGGTGCCTACCGCCGACACATGAACGCATTAAACAAGTTGCAACAGAGACATCTTAGACAACTCTTAAGAATCAAATGGTTCCATCATTTCTCAAACGTATCGGTCCTTGAAAAAGCTAACTGCGAGGGTATTGAAGTCATGGTTACAAAATCCCGCTTAAGACGGGCTGGTCACGTATGCAGAATGCAAGAAAACCCTATACGAAAATCTCTGTTTTACGGTGAACTTGTAGACGGTAAGAGGAAGCCGGGTGGACAACTCAAAAGGTACAAGGATATTTTCCACGATAACTTAAAGGGGATTAACATGCAGAGTGAGTGGGAAGAAGCAACTCACAATAGAACTCAATGGAGAAGAATTGTAAACTCAGTTAACAGCGACAACCAAAAAGTTATGAGGCAACAAAGCAATGAGATTTTTGAATGTCCGGAGTGCGGTAGACAGATAACATCACTTATCGGGCTTTTCAGTCACAGAAAAGCTCATGAAAGAAAACGCCTTGCGTGACCATCTTCTGATGCGTGTCAAATACTCGTCAGCGAGTAATGACAGTGTGTGTGTGTGTGTGACTACCCCATTTATTGCTTGCATCACTCTGTAGATTTTAGTTTCATGTAAGAATATTTTATTTCATACTTTATGACGTAAATACCATAAAATCGAAAAAAAACGGCGTCAAAGAATGAATATCGCCTGAGATTGTAGAGATCGACCTCGCCAAAATTATTATCGATTGTCATTTCCAAGCCGTCTTTGACGTCGTTTTTTTTTTGATCATTCGGTATCAATTAAATTTATCTTGCAGAAGGAAGTAGAAAGACACCTATATTAAAATACGCACAACAAAATCTTGGATTAAGCTACTATGTAATTTGGTGTAGTCACTTTATTTGGTTTAGTGTTGGTTTCACCGCTATAGAAATGGTATGCCAGGCTAGCTTAATCATACTATCAAATCCATTGATACAGGTAATATACCGTGCGTTGCATCGTCCACCTGAAAATAAGAAAATTCCATGAAAATTTTAAAAATGATGAATAAGTTTTTCCCATTTCATTTTACAGAAAAATGTATTTAAAACTTTAAAAGAAACAGTAACCTAAAAGTAAATTGTTCATTTTGAATAATTTACATAAATTCGTTTTTGTGTTTTGAGAGATTACAGTTGAGGGTTGGAACCTTTGGTGTTAAACAGCGAAATAAGACATTAATTCATCACAATACAATTTAATTTTTGCCGCCTCTGTATTTTTTCGAAATTGACCAATAACAACAATATTCGCAATTCGCGTGTATATGAACCTACCTTAAAATCTACTTTTCATTGAAGTTAATTTTTTCTTTTGTAGATAATTTTACTTAAAGACAATATGCAAAGTAATCGACATCTAAATTTGAAATCAAATATAAAATGGAGAGCATTAATATGGAATGAAGAGTATCAAAACAATGTCTCCAGAGACATGAAAATGTTTTACATTTCCCAATTGAATATATTGGAGTAATTACACGTTAATTATTTTTTTATTATATTATATATTTCCTATAAAACAAGAATCCCTCGTTTTACGCGTAGGTTACGTTCCTAAAAAACACCAAGTTGATAGAAACAGCGTATATTGAAACAAACTTTTAACATAATCTAAACAGAGTGAGTCATATCTGTGTATATATTTTTAGGGGTCGTTTATATTTCGATCCCAGGAACACGTCTATAAGTTATTTTTGTTGTACTTTTAGTAGGTTGATTCCACTTCTGATGTCACAATGTAGTACGTATTTTCCAAATAAAATACTGGATTTCGTTCATAGCTTCTTTATTCCGTTCTCAATCGTCCGTTCTTAACTAACTATATAGAGCGTAGTGTTTCTCACAAACTTTTATGCTCGCTACATAGTATCTAGGGTCTTTCTATAAGTCATCAGTATCAGAAATGCAAACACGTATAAGCAAAACTGCATATAAATACGACCTTACAGATCTATTGTGATCCCTTTCTTGAGTTATAACTTATCATACAGTCTCAGGGCTTTGACAAAACCAAGCACCTGAGACACACCTGTTTTACAAGGTTAGTTCTCCATCTCCGATTTCAGTCGTACCTAAGTTTATGGTACGAATGGTTGTCGTCTGGATGAGGTAGTGATGAGGTGTTCTGGTGTTTCCCCATTTTTCCCACAGAACCTGCATTCGCCGTTGTTTCTTAGTTTCCATCTACTGAGGTGTTCATTGAGGAGACAGTGTCCTGTTAAAAGCCCTTGTTTAAATCAAGGAAAATCTTTGATTTTTCTTGGTCGTAAGTTTTCAGAAATTTCTTCGAGTGTCTTAGACCGTTGGAGGATTTCCATTTACCGATGGAGTCTTCCAGGTTCCTGAGTTCCATTTTAAGTTGGTTTCCACTTGGAAAGCAAAACAGTGGACTGTACGCTCCTTTTCTAACTAAGTCGTTTGCTTTTTCATTGTCTTCTATCACTTGGTGAGCGGGCACCCAGGGTAGGAGGACTTTATTTTCTTTACCTAAATTGTTGAGCACCCAGAGTATGAGGTTTCTTATATTTAATTTCGTTGTTTAATAAGTTCAACTTCTCTGGGAATTCTTTGACCAACTTCGAATTGATGGTTACTAAGTTGATTAATTTTTTTTACGTGATTATCGGATAAGACGGCTATTTCTTGTTTCCGATAGTTCCTATCTAATATAAGCTGTACGCATCTTTCGATAGCGTAGATTTCTGCTCGAAGGATGCTAGAGTAGGTGCCCATTAGTTCTGAGTATTTAGTTTTCGACCCAAGTATTCCTATCCCAGTTCCTGCTTTGGTTTTGGAAGCATTAGTATACCACGTTATGGTATTAGTAAGGACTTAAAATTTAAGCTCTAACTGTTAAACTTGCAGGAAAATGCTAAACTAAATTAAGTTTAGAACTTTAATGGCTGAAACTTTTGTTTTTTCCTCGTATGTTTATGTCTTGATACAAAAACATCTGTTTTATTAAATGTTACTTTATTTAAATAATTTTTAGATATATCAAAGAGTTTAACCATTGCCCGTATGTGAAAAGCATTGGGGCTCTATGCATGTACATGGGTTTTGCATTTATTCCCTTGGTAATGGTATGTACCCTAGCTTTTGAAAGTGTGAGTACTATTGAAAAAACAGTTATTTATAGTTAGTTCCTCTTGCCTGCTACTCTATCATGATATAATTAAAGGAAGATAAGATATTTTTGACATTATGAAACGCATTTACTGACTCCCCATATTATTTTGTCTTGCGCAGCAGTACTGGCCTCGTCTGCGCGAGGCCTATGACCTATTATTGTCTTCATTTGGGCCATCCAACGCGCAACGGTTTGGTGATCTTCCTCTGTACAGGGTGTATACAGAGCGGTCCGAACTGTATTCCGGAAACTTTGGCAGCATATTCTGCAGATAAATATGTAAAAAAGTTCATATAAACATATGTCCTAAAATACTTAGTTTCGGAGATACAGTGTGTAGAAGTTTCATTTTTATTTCAATTTTAAAATGTGTATCTTAATCTTCCCTATAACTTTTATATTTAACATATTTTTGTAAGCCTCGAAACAAATGAGATAATGGACTTCTCTATCGTTGACATTTCTAAGATAAACAATTATTTTTATCCAACCAAATTTTAGATTGAAGGATACATCATAGCTGCTCTATTAATCTTTACTATAATAAGTGATGCGTTAATTCTGTACAATGCTGGGCAAGTTCTGGAAGACGAGGTATATTTTAGAGAGCAAAATAAATGAAAATGTTATATATACAGGGTGGCCCATTAGTGCGAGGAAGTTCAATATCTTTGTTGTCGAAGATAAAAAGGTTTATACAGATTTTGCATGGTTTATATCCCAAAAATATTTTGTTATACAGGGTGCAACAAAAAAAGTTATTATAAAGTTTTAAGTTTTTTAAATTGTTTTTTAAGCACTATGCGGTGTTGCTATTTTACTATCCGGTATTGCACTATGTGGTGTTGCCATACATGTAATATATAATATAATGCCGCGAATATTTGTAAAATCGTTAAAAATGTATGACCACTATACATATCTACCCATCACTATCTGGTATTTACAAAAAAAATACTTTTTAATTCTGCATCTAAAATAAAAATAATATACCGGATGTTGCTTTTAAAAAATTGAGATATAGTATTTTAAGTATTGCAATATTGGCGAAATCATAAAAATTACCCTGTATAAGATAATGTAAATTTTCCCTAGCGGGTTTATATTCTGTTATCCTTAGTGTTTAGGAAAATATAGCTAATAAGTATTAAATTCACTCTTGTTTCTAACCACTTTTCCTAGATACATAGTGTTTTTAACAAACGTTTTAGTAAATAAGAAATAGAATCGCAACACCGCATAGTGCTTCAAATAAAAATAATGTACTATATGCAGAATTTTATGCTGAATCCAATTGTATACAGAAAAATTGGGGATGCAATTTAAACAAAAATAAAACTTTGTCATAACTTTCTTTTGTGACACCCTGTATTCAACAAAATATTTTGCGGATATGCCCCGTTATAAAACCAGGCAACATCTCTGTATACAACTTTTTCATATCTTCGACAACGACGATAACTTCCTCGCGCTAATGGGTCACCCTGTATACCAATTTTTTACTTATAGATTTCTTATATCCACGAGAGTTTGTTAAACATGTCGTGTTATGCTTGGAACAAAAAAAATCTTAAAACGTATGCATTGTTCTTGACTCAAACGTATAAACCTGCATGCGTAGTAGTAGGTTTTAATTCTGTGATTCGCAGGGAAACTGGATTACAGGTGAGTAGTATCGTTGATTGAAGAAATAAGAAAATACGCCACCTTATGTGCGATTTTGTGGCACAAAACCTGTCCGAGATGTAGCTGGCGATACCGTCGCCGCTAGTCAACCTGTCCGAGATTTAATTTAGCTTTGCGCCGCTGCGCGCTGATCGTTTACAGCGCAGCAGATGAAGAATACTGTACTGTACTTTTGTTTTCAGTCGACAGAGTGGGTGGTTGCTGGAGACAGTGTTGCCAGGACTACGGATTAATCCGTAGATTTACGGACTTACGCTCATCATATTTTTAATCAAAACCTAATTCTTACGTATATTTATGAATAGGGGAATACAATTTTAACAGCGTACTAATCAAAACTGTTATGAACGTCATGTCGTGTTCAAAATCAGTTATTATTAATTAAACATAGTTGCGGCAACTTTTTGATTGAAATTAGGTTTTGATTAAAAACATGATGGACGTAATAATCCTGCAGCCGGATCTTAGTCTGGGTTTACATGCATCCGTAATGCGTCGTCCGTTGTCGATTTTATTCAATTTTATTGGTTTATTTGAAAAATGACAGAACATACTGAAATATGATTGGAGTGACGCATGACGGAACGACGGACGACGCATTAAGGATGCATATAAACTCACCTTTAGCAAAGACTATTAGTTTATAAATATTTTTTTTTTAATTTACTAAAATCTAGCTCTGTTTTTCAGTTTACACTGGTGATTTTGAAAATTTTACTTTTTAGTATATCAAAGGTCTGTACGTGCTAATGATGTTTATATACCAAACTAGTCGCTAAAATGAAATGCAATAAAATAATATCATGATCATCATGAGTTACGGTACAGCTTAAAAGGAAGGGTGTAGTGAGAACTAATTTGGTATAATGATTCCTAGTTAGAAGTTTTTTATTAGGAAATATAACACATAATTCGAAACTCACAAATATCAAATAATATAATTCTTTTATGCAACTTAAACTTACAGTTCGATTATGTACACTAATAATGCTAAAAATATTTAATATTTGATTTAATAATTAAAAAATTAATACAATACTGTGGTCCTTTTATTTCCGAATATATAATTTTCCAAGTTATTTTCAAAAACAAATTGCCTCCCTCGGCAGCTGTCATTCTTATGGGCAAATCGGCCCTGGTTCTATCGTATAGTAAGGGGCAAATCTCCAAAAATTTCACACGCTAGTTCGATAGAGGAGGATAGAGGACTAGAAGGCGGAAGCTGAGAAGGTAGGAGTAAGCTGTTCAGTCCAGTGAGGGCACTGCCAGATTTCGGGTCTGCTGGGACATAGACGGGTGTCCTCGGATTTTAATTCTAAAAGAATAATGATTCTTGGAGAGAATCTAATGGATAGGAATCTAACGCGGAACAGTTTGGCGGATTTGTAGTCCCTGTATTCATTATGCGCTTGCTATACCCTTGCCGCCCCTCCTTATAATAAAACGGTCCAATGACCTCCCACTTCTGATTTCAGGATATTGGTTGTATTTTCAAAATAAAACACAGGATTTCCTTCATATCAGCTA